>NW_009215079.1:6823-9260 GCF_000690835.1 Fulmarus glacialis
GGGGGGTAGACAGGATGATCTTGGAAGGTTCCTTCCAACCCAAACCATTCCATGATTCTATGATTCCTGCACCGGCTCATCCCCGTGCTGCAGTGGGGAGGCAGGCAACCAGCTTAAAAGCTCCCAGCCAGGGAAAGGACCTTCTGCAAATGGCATGAACACGCTGGCACTGTCTGTGTTGGTGCCACTACCGGGGACAGGAGAGGTGCCCAAGGCTGCAGGGTGGGACAGCACCCACTAACCCCACCTCTGAGTGCAGCCAGCTTCTCCCTGCTGAAATCCTCAGCCATGTCCCAAACCAGTGGTAGCAACAAGTGGGCAAAAAAAAAGTAGTCTCCTCCATCCTCAACATCTGTTATACATAAGTCAAAGCCACCCGAGATTGCAGGCATTTACTGTACGTAGGCAGCGCTAGAAGCTTTTCTCAGCTGTGAAACATAATTTGCACCTTGGGTTCTCTAAGAGTAAGTTGTCTTAAATAATAATATACGATTAAGAGCTCACGAGCAGATCGGATGTGGAGGGAGGAAGTCTGTGAAAGCTCCAGGTCTCACCCTGTCACCCTCGTCCCAGCATCGCCGTCCCGCTGCGAGCGCCCGCCCTGCTCGCCCAGCCTGCTGAAACAGATGCCCGTGGCAGAACCGGGAAATTTGGGTTTAGCCAGAAGATGACGGTCCCTGGCAGCACCCAGACAGGCAGAGAACCTTTTTGCCATGCCCAGAACCATTTCAAGCTTTCAAACAGATACCCCATTTTGCAGCAGAGCAGATCAAAGTAATCCCTGCTGCCGAGGAGGGCGACCGGCTCCCTCCGCGCCACGGAGGGGACAGGCATGGCAGCGTGCATCAACCCATCCCAAAGCCACGTCCAGGGCAGGTTTATCGAGAGATTGGTTTTAAGCGCCTCAGTGACATCACGCCTAGATGCAGATAGGTACTATAATATAGTAAAAAAATAAAAAATAAGAAAATCAGATCAAAATAAGTCGATATCAAGTCTCACCTCACACGCAATTTACCCTCCGGGCTGCAGACCCAGCAGAGGAAAGCTGGTCGAGCTAGGGCAAAAATTCAATTCCTAATTCCCCTCGTATATCGGTTCCCCAGGACGCCTCTGCTTTTACGTACGAGTTTTAGACAGCAAAGCCCAGAAACCAGACCTGAGGTCAGAGCCCTCTGCCTCTGGCATGGCACATAGCCCCATGCCCCGGGCTTTGCAACTCTGGCCCAAAAAAGCAAGGAGAGGGCAACGCTTTGCCTGCACCATCCCGGAGAGGCCCCAGGGAGCAATGAGATGAGGGCAGCGTTAGCCCAGGCATCGCTCCCTGCTCTCGGGGATGCTCCTGCATGTGATGACCATGCAGGATGTGGCCACGCCGAGAGCATTGAGGTGACCAGCGCCTACCCCCAGCCCACAGCTCTCTTCTCCCTAAAAACCATTTTCATATGATAAATATCGTACAAGCAGGTGAGTCCTGGGCTTAACATGAAAACTAAGCGATGCAGTTCCACCCCATGCCATTAATTACATTTTCTCAGTTGCTGCTCGCTGGGCAAGGCTCCCCTGGGAGCCCCAGGTGAGGGAATATCAATTCCCTCCTCGTGTGGGTTTGCACATCTTAATTTGAGGTGCCCACAACTGAATATTTAGCCTGGTTTGATGCTCCGATAGACAAGGCGTGGATCATTTCTTGGCCGCGAGTCTGCTGCACCGGCTGAAGACGGATGGATTTTCCCATGGCTCCTCAGGCCTCCTTCGAAGCCCTGCTTAAGTGCGCGAGCGATGCTTTGATTTAATCACTGCGCTCCTGCTCTCGATGCATCCTCTGAGATACAAGACACCGGGCGTGACAAATGACCACTTTTAAAACACTCGGAGCTAACACCCACGGCACCGCTCCATTTGTCACCGTCTGGGCGCAGAACGATCCGGGTAGCAGACGCGGGGGGTTGGAGAGGGTGGAAAATTAAAACCTTAGTAATCTGCACTGATTAGTTTTCTTTTTCCTTCACCCTGGTGGGCTCCATCCTTCCTCTGCGCAGATCCGCGGTGCCCCAGGTCCCGCCTGGCAAGTCCAACCCATGCACAAAACTCCACTGACGGCCAGGGGAAAGCAGGGCGAGATGCAGCAGCGTGACTCGCTCCACCTAGTCCATGGCTTTTTCACAGCTTGCATTTATGCCTTTCATTAAAATGTCATCAGCGAAGGCCTGTTTCCCAAAGCAGAGATTGCAGGAGACCTGCAAAGCCCAACCACAACCCCAGGGCACGGCTCCCAAAAGATGCCCTGCACAGGGGAGTGCCAATGAGTTATTTCATGGCTTGGGGAGGGGGGGAGCTTCTTTTTTTAATTATTATTACTAGCCATCGGAGGTAAAAAACAACTTCTTTTTTAATTATTATTACTACTAGCCAGCTAGGGTAAAAAAAAAAAAAA
>NW_009215079.1:9277-10102 GCF_000690835.1 Fulmarus glacialis
TTTTTTTTTATACCAACCAGCTAGGGGAAAAAAAAAAAAAAAAAAAAATCATCTTTTTAATTATTCTTACTAGTCAGCTGGAAGAGATGCTGGCTCCTGAAGAGCTCGCCATGGGCTGTACGGTGCAGCCCCGACCGTGGGCGAGACCCCCAACCCTCGGCGAGCAAACCCCAAGAGAGTGCTCTCGTGACTTTAAAAACAAAAAGGAAAAAGTTACAGAAAGGCTTTAAAAACTCCCCGGGGTTGAGTCACTGGGTTTGCCAGGTGCTGGCCGTTTGCAAACAAGGGTGGGAACAATGCGGGCACCGGACACGGGCCGGATCCCGCGCTTCCTCGTGGCTCTCCCATTGTCCAGGAGAACAATCCCTGCTCCGGCCGGAGAGCAAAGGACCTTCGACACGGTGGCGGCGGGTTGGGAGCCGATTCTCCTGGGCTGCTGTAAGGGGATGAGGTTAGGAAAGCCGGGTGGGTTTTGCAGCCCCACCGCCGCAGGGACGCTCACGGACCCGTGCCCACGGCAGCTCCTGCAAGCGCACCCCAATATCCCCAAAAAAGATGAGCTTCCCCAAGCACTTGAGCTACCGCAGAAGGTTCCCTAGATGGACCATTAACAAGCCACGGGTGTGGAAGCGGATTTATGCCCCCTCAGGAAAAGACCCTTGGGGGCGGGGGGGCGCGAAATTCAACGGGGGATTTTTCTTCCTCTTTTAAGACTGGAATCAATATAACACTCAGAAGTTCTCATTATGGTGGGGGAAATACATAAACGGCCCATGGTACAATTTGAGGAGGAAAAAACAACGATACGCAGAAAACTAAAGCCAT
>NW_009215080.1:0-33394 GCF_000690835.1 Fulmarus glacialis
AAAAAGATTTTAAATTATTCTTAATTTTATGTATACTTATTATTTATAATATTTATATTTCTTAATATTCTTGTATAAGATCTCTTTAAGAAAGATGATTTTTCACCCCTGTATCCTTTTTCTTAAGGAGATCTTATACAAGAATATAACCAAGTATAACTAAATATAAAATTGGAGAGATGACACTGAAGCTTACTATTCCCAGAAAGAAAACAAAAGAAAATTCACAGTCATTACAGAAAATAGTAATTACATATGCATGCAGTCCCACTGACTCTGTAGGCGCAATTTGGACTGTAATTAAGTACGTTGGTTATTGGTGACAGGACAAAACATTAGGTACTCTGACTACTGCTGCATATGTCTTTTTTCTATATGTGGTAGTAAAATTAAGCTGGTATACTTCTGTGTACAGAGTCAAACCTCAGTTTCAGACTGTGTGGATATGATCATTATTTCATTCATGCTGACTCTACTTCAATATTGATCATGTCACTCATTTCAATGGAGTGGGTTGTGATTTAAGCTGGTAAAGGTAAAATCAGCCTTTGTGAAGATTACAACTGAATACCAGTTACTTTCTATGAAATACAGTAATTTTTTCTATTCTATTTGCTATTTGCTTCCCCAACATGGCTTACCATTGGTTTTGCCTTTCTGTTTGTCACAGAGTATTTTTTACCCCACAGGTATTTTGGGGCATTTATCGTATGATCGACAGTGTGTACAAACCTGCTACGATAAGAAGAATAAATGAAAAGAAGATAATTGACACAGTGTTTCCTGTCCACATCTGATTAAGCAGAGCTGTGTTATAACAAGGGCCATCCAGCCCAATGCCTCACCAGCTCTCTGCGCAGTATCTAGTACAGATCCTTAGGGGGTGGAAAAATCAGAACAGAGCAAATATAGCCTCAGTGAGGGAGCAGTTGGAGTCTGCAGACAATGTGGAGCATTACTTCAGAGGAGCGAAGCTTGGGCTTGGGACTGAAACCTAAAGGTAACAACTGAAATTATTTTAGTGTTGTTCTTTCAGCAGAAACTTCCCAGAGGCCCCAAACACTTTTTATTCCTCCCCCTGTGCCAGAAGCACCAGTTCTTTCCCACACAGGGCTCAAACTCTGCAGCTGTTCTCTCAATAACTTCCACAATGCAGTTAGTTATTGCTAATACAAAAATCTATAGCACACTGTAAAGTGGAAATATAGTACAATATATTTAATGGCTGGGTACCTCTATGAAGACTTAAGGAAGCTATACAGGAACAGTTCAAGATTTGTACGGCAAATTTAAAATTTCCTGATGGCAAAGTGTCCATGTAACTTGCTTTATGGCATCTGCTTCCTCTTCACAGAGGGAGCAACCTGAGCTGATGCAGGAAAGGAAAAGAGGGGCATAATATAAACCCAGTTTGCACCTGGAAGCCCTGATTATTGTGCTCTGCATTGCTCACAATGGGAGAATGATGCTGCAGACTCATCGGTTCTCTGCAGCTTCTGCAGCAGGAACATAAGCTAAAGATCACCCTGAATATGGAAATGGAAAATATGGAAGATGATGTGCAGTGTCAGTGTTTTCTTCTAGTTGCTTAGCTTCAAAATTTCCTTCAGCTGCTACCGAATTGCTAGTTCACTGGGAACTTTAATAAACAGTATCAGCCCTATATATGATGAAGTATGAGAGGTTCTCTCTACCTATGAAGTTCTTAATGGTAGGTAAATATAAACTTTTTACTGATAAACCTTCTTAAGTTTACTTTCCATTTCAATTATTTAAAGCGAGATTCTTCTCTCCAAATGAACTGTGGATTACGCCCAATGTAACACAGAGCAAAACTTCATTTTATGGAGAACGGGAAAAAATACAACACTACATCTGCATCTAGAAGTTATACTTCTAATTACTGCAACAGTGTAGGAACTTATAGTTTACACAATTCATTATATTACATATTTAATTAATCTCACCTGAAATACCTGGTAGTGCCATTTATTTTCTATTTTTTATAGTGATGTCAATTCAAAAAGCAAAACCAAGAAGAACTTTTCTTTTTTTGGGAAAAGACATTAACTAGTGTATATTTAATTAACATGCATCTCCTGTTGTCACATTTAATTTAAAAAAAATTTAGTATTTTTACAACAATCACAAATTAATCACAAAATATTCTGTTATATTTAAAATGTAGCTTGTCTTCATTTATTAGTTAAACATGGATTGTATTTAGTGGAAATAAAAGTTTTGAATCCAGAACCTTGATGTATTTGACAGTTTTATGCTTATTGTCAACCTTTTTTTTTTGTTCTTTAATGAGTCCATATATTGTTATATGTTGTTCTTCATCTTCCCGTAAGGGAAAAAACAGAAGCAGCTATAACTTAATAACATTCTCTATGATAAGAATGTGTGGTGACAGATAATGAAGTCCAATACACCTATCTGATTACAAGTTGCTCTTTAGATGCAGGACAAATAACTACAAGATGGCAATGTCAAAGCAAGGAACACTTACACAATGAAATATTAATGAAAATACATTGCATTTACGTCTCAATGACATCTAAATGGGAATCAGTTATCAGATCTTGAGTGTTTGCAACAAATTTCTACTCTGTAAAAAAAAAAAAAGTCCAATGAACTTTAAAAATGTCAGCCAGCAGGGCTTTCAAATACATAATTTACTATTTTGTTGGCTTCCTATAAAGGGGTAATAATAAACTCCTAGCTAAAAGCAAGCTCATAAATGCTGAATCAAAAATGTGAAGAACACCATGAAATGATAAATGCGGAGCTATATGGTAATTTTCTTCTAAGTAGAAAATGTAGTGTTAAAAATGTGAATGGAAATTTTGACATTCTGCCTGTGCAGAGCAAGGTTTTCATAGGGAAGGATCTGTGCCACTATTAGCTTCTACATTGCTACAGCGATGCAGCTGCAACAGTGCTGGAACTGCAGCTAAAGTTTGATGGGCTTCCATGAGCAATATATTTTCATAGTATTCCTTGTTACACTTGCCTCTTTGATACACTCTCATACTTATTTATTTAAACATATGAAAAATAGACTTATATTAATCAGAGGGCGTAATGAAGTAATTTCTCACAGAGAAGTTTTAATCTTAATCAAAAACTGACCTATGTGTTATATTTTAAAAAGGCATATATTATTGAATGGTATTAATAGAACTTTTAATGTTAAAATACTTTATACCAGCCAGAATTAGATTCTATTTTAAGCTAGTACTGTAGGTTGGATGACGATAAAAACTCCTCATTTTTTGGTTCGATTTTAATAGCATACAGACTACATTTGAAAGGCTCTGTTCTGCTGATCAGTGCTCTTCATGCTACCTGACACTATGCTCTCCTCTTTATGGGACATGATCTCCCTTGCTGGGTGTATTATATTAAATCAGTAGGTGTGACTTGACCTGGGCAGACTAGTGAATGGAACAAAACTTGATAAGTGTATCAGGTCATGAAGACTGTTAAATCTTTCATTTGGATAAATTTGTCTGAGGCTATAAAATACCATTACACGGTCCCCCGCCGTAGTGGATTCAGATTGCACACCTGAGCTGCAACATAACTAATTCTTTTGCCCAGATTGGAGGGGTTGAGAGCACCCGTGCAGGCTCTGATCCACTCCTTTGAAAGGAATTCTAGATTTATAACGGAGTGATTTACAGCCTGGTCTCCTCTGGACACAGTTTCAGTACGTGGCTTAGGAATCAGTAGTCTGAGCCACAGTGTGCAACATCTCTATTTAGCGTGAATTCAGTTAGAAAAGATTTAGGAATTATTTCTTCAAATGTTAATATTGCATCTTAACGAGAAAAGGAGAAAAAAAGCTAAATGTTTGACGCAGAAGCATTTAGGTAAATTGCATTTATGTAGGATAAATCCAGAAATGGATAACTAGATCATTTTTTGCAGGTTTGTATTTAAAAAATTAAGTCTTAAAGCTTAGACATTTAGTCCTCTGTTAAAAAAGGGACCTGTCTTAATTAAAGCACTGTTATAATAATGATTTAATTGGATTTCTTTTCTGTTCACATTAAAATCTTTGTCATAAGAATGAGCTACAGCATTGTGGAATATTAATATGGGATATATTCCTATTCACACTACACAGTCTCATGGTAGACCTTATATCAGAAAAATAATATTTCAGTTAATTTTTTTCCTAGTTTAGGAGAATATTCTTGGAAAAAAGCATAAGACCCCTCCAACATACTTATCCTAGTTCTTCTTTTTTATTATTAAAGTATCTAGCAGTGTGCTTAGGATGACTGCATAATTCTATACACACAGAAACCATAAATTGTTTTACAGACTTTTTTTTATTATCTTTTCTATTATGTCAGAGCCTAAAACCTCTGTTCAAGATAAGGCCATAGTAGAACAAGACATTGCAAAATATGGAAAGCAAATAGGGAATAAATTAATAGTCAGAAAATGATCTTGGAACCCTCGCTGGTTTCATAAGCTAATTTTGACTTTCCATATTTTAACAGTAGCACGACATTTGTTGCCAGCAGGTTGAGGAAGGTCATCCTTCCCCTCTACTCAGCGTCGGTGAGGCCGCACCTGCAGTACTGTGTCCAGTTCTGGGCTCTCCAGTACAAGAGAGAGACATGGACAGAGTGGAGAGAGTCCAACGAAGGGCCACAAAGATGATTAAGGGACTAGAGTATCTCTCATCTGAGGGAAGACTGAGACAGCTGGGACGGTTCAGCCTAGAGGAGAAAAGGTTCAGGGGGGATCTTGTCAATGTATATAAATGCCTGAAGGGAGGGTGCAAAGAGGATGAAGCCAGGCTCCTTTCAGTGGCCCCCAGTGACAGGACAAGAGGCAATGAGCACAAACTGAAACACAGGAGCTTCCATCAGATCATCAGGAAACACTTTTTTACTGTGAGGGTGACCAAGCACTGGCACAGGTTGCCGACAGAGGTTGTGGAGTTTTCATCCTTGGAGATATTAAAAAGCTGTCTGGACATGGTCCCGGGCAACTGGCTCTAGGTGGCCCTGAGTTGGACAAGATGACCTTCAGAGGTCCCTTCCAACCTCAACCTTTCTGTGATTCTCTGACATCCACTGTCCATCTGCAACATTGGATCATGTGGTTCATAGTGATCAATGTAAAAGCCATGCAGGATAAAGGAGAGCAAGTTGTCCACAGGATGGTCTCCAAGATGAGCTGTGTTTTTGGAAAAGAGCTCCCTTCCCTGACCATAGCACCCACTGCTTTCTGAAGCCCTTGCAGCAAGGATATGGAACCGTTAGCATATTTCAAGATAAATTTCTTAACTGCTTATTTTACTTTGTGAAATGATGAATTGTCAAATATATCTTTCTAACGTGATGTAAGTAATTTTTCAAAGGCACTTAGATCTGCTTTTCTCCTGTTATTTATTTATTTCTAAGTGGAAAAAAACCAAAACAAAAGTATTTTTGTAGGCATTACTAGGCCATTCATCCTGTTCCCTACCAAGATGCCCACAGTTTACCCACAGCTTTATTGATTCTTCTGAACTGTCTCATACACTGTACACAGCCAGTCAATAGGGCGATGATGGCAATCAATAGAAAGTATAATAAAATAATAAACTTGGCTGAGAACAGCAGTGGTACACTTATACCTTAGAATTTAACCTGTGAACTACATTTACATTCGATAGGCCCTTTCTGTATTAAAGCTTACTCCAGTGGGTTTGGGACTGGGTTTATATTTGTTGCTTGGAAGAAGTAAGGTATACAATCAATCCTGTGTAAAACGTGTTAGCAGAATAATGTTGCAAAACCAGCTGCTCCTAGGATTTGCATGCTGCAGTTTTCTTTGTTGAGCTCTAAACAATGGCTCTAAGATCTGAACATTTAAATCCCATTAATGAATTATCAGTGTCTAAGATGTTTTGAGTTACAAGATACATAGCAACACATCTTAAATTAGATTGTTTTTGGTTTTTGCTCTTGTATAATTTAAATTAGCTCAATTAGTCTTTGCCAAATGACTCACTAAAAATAATTCTTGCAGGTGTTCACGTGACTAAATTTGAAACAAAATCTACATCTGTTTTTCAGGCACTATAAAACCCTGTAAAACACAATTTACATTAGATAAGATAATAACTCTTAGCTATAGTAGTATTTAGGTATTTTCCTACCAATAATAATATTTCAGTGTACTGCAGGTATTTTAACGTAATTTATAAGTTTAAAAGTATTGTGCAGCCTCCCAACCTAGAAGGGAAGGACTGTTATGTGTTGCAGAGGTACGCAGAATATGACAGCAACTACTTACAGTCTGCTTCAGCGGAGGTAACGATCAAGGAGAAGTCAGAGCTGTTGTTTTATAGAGTTACACATTATGCAATGCATTCTATAATGTTATAAAATGCTTTCTTCTGTTATTATATTGTATCCTTCATTTTTCTTCCCCTGGCTTTCTGCTATCAGCAACATAATTTTCCCATGAGCTTTGTGAATTGAGTACCTTAGTATAATGTACAAATTACTGCCCTTGAGCTGCATATTGAATCTTACAGCAAACATAAACAACTGAATTGGCAATATTGGTTTGAAAAAGCTTTGCTAGGATTCTGCATACTAGCATCCTTTGTATCCATGGATAACTTACATTAAAGAACACTTTAGGGGCAATCACACAGCTGTGCTATAGGCAGGAAAAACTTTAAAAATAACAAGGCTATATCTGAACTTCACCATACAGGAACTTCCCACTTCTGACTAAAGGTTTCAGCTGCATCCCAGCTTTGTTCTGGGAAAAGACCCAAGCTTGGGCCAAATTTCAGACATGAACACACTGATTTTTTTGGGCATGAAACACAGTCTCATTGGCTACAATGAAAGGAGAGCTGTCTGCAACCTCTCCCGAGGTGATTAGGAAGCCGAGGTCAGAGGGTGTGCCCAGAAGCTCGGTGCCTCTTTAAATGCCGTTAAGGTGGGTGCGGGAGCAGCTGGTCTCAGTTCTGCTCACAGCCATGTGGACCTGCAATGATCTGTGAAGGTGAGGGAGCGGTGTGTAAAGGTCAGTGAAGCTATTATGTTTCTATGGATGAAATAGCTTTTCCTCACATATGTATGAATCTATAGTAAATTGCCCTGTAGCCTTAGATGCCAGAAATCGTTGACTATGGTGTGGTACAGCTGTAATTTTACTGCATCATTAGAGGAACTTCTTCCACTCTGGTGCTTCCAGAGATGTCTCCAGTCACATCCCAGGGTACCTATGCTATGCACTAGAAGTTACATTGTGTGCTTTCTTGCTTTCTTAGAGGGAAAATATTTTGTATATCTTGAATATTTTCATTCTTTTCATTCTCATGGTAGTTACAGGCAGCCTAATACTCAGTGTTTAGGAGTTTTCTTTTTTTTTTTCCATGGGTGGAGAGCAGACTGTGTTAACGTAACTCATCATCTGTGCAGAATTCTCTTCTTCAGCAGTCTATAGTGCCTCGGACTTTGCAGTGTGGGTGTATTTATACACATGTATATGAATATGTATGCATATAGCAGGAATCATTTCCTTATCATTCAAATGCAGCCAGCTCTTAGATGAAATGTGGTGACTTTTAGGTAGTGGACAGAAATATTAGAACAGTGGGAAGTGAAGAAAAAAGAGAACATGACAAGTTATATGCAAAAGGTTTTAGTTGGGATATATAGTAATGACCTATATTGGCTTTGCCTGAAATACATGAGCTTCATATACTAGTACTGGCAGAAATGGCAGTGAATATTTAACACAAGTCACAACTTTTACACTTCCATGTTTCATATTCAATATATCTTTCTAAGTGTGTTATTCATCGTACCAAAAGTGATATAAACAAACCCTGCTCTGCAGGCTGCTGTTTACTCTCCAAGTGGCGTTTTAATAGCAAACCTTCCTTCCTTGACATACCACAGTGACAAATTACAGCTAATACTTCTACATCCAATAGGAAAGGAACATAGCAGTGGTAAGGATTTATATAGTAGAGAGCCATGTGGCATATGTAACTGGCTGGCATTTTTAGTGTCCTGCTTTGATTTGAGACAGCTTTGGAAATACATGGCCTATCTTCTTTGTCCTTGGCTATTTAAAGATTTAATTTTTTTTGTTTGCTTGCTTTCTTTTGTAAACCCAGGAAAGCCTCGAAAGATGTCTGTATAACAGATCATATGACATCTTTATGCAATATCAAAGAACATACTTAGGTAAGGAAAAATAAAATTAAAAAAACCCAGTGGAAAATATGAATGGGAATAAATATGATGAATGGTATTTTATAATACCCAGGTATGTTTATTTAAAAGCTGTCAAAGATCTATGCATTTAATATAAGACATTTCCCTCATTTGGCAATTTTTGCGGTCCTCTGAGACTGCCTTTCAAAGGCATTAAAGTGTGCTAATTTAATTTTTTTGTTGCCCATCATCAAAATTGTTCTTCATCCCAGCATAATTGCATCAGATATTCAAAAAAAGAAGTGGTATCACAGAAAACAAAGAGAAATTATGAGTCTTGGATCTTTTTTGAAAATGAAGAAGAATCTGGTTCTACTAAAGTGCAGTCTTTCTGATCACCCTGCTAATGTGCAGCTGAGGAGGACCCTGATAACAATTTCATTAAGATCAGCTCTGGTACTTGCAAAAAAAAAAACAACCCAAAGCCCACTACTAGTGAGGAGTGAAGAGTATCCAAATCTGAGAAGACAAAAGCAAGTTTCACTGAGAGGTACTACATTGTTCCTCTGGCTTCCCCCAACACTGCTGACTTCAAACCAATAAGAAGAAACAACAGACTTTTAATGCTGTACTTATGTCTTAAACAACTATGTTCTGAGCAGCACGTGCTTGCTGTCCCTCAGAAATACATAGATTAATGTCAGTGGGCATCCTGTGTACTTAGACAAAGCCAGGCTATCAAAGTCTGAATCAGCCATGAGATCTGGGAGCAGGATTATTTTTTCATATTATGTATACTTTTGAGGATTTTCTTCCAAGTTTTGATAACTGGTATTATTTCTGTTAGTCAGAAGTCTCCTTCTTGCATGTTTCTACATCAGATTGTGAGCTATTAGTTGCCTTCCTTTGTCCTGATTGATTGTAAGGTTTTTGTTTTGTTTTTACTCACTTAGAAAACAAAAGGAAATCAAGTTACTCTCTAGTTTGTTTGAAAGAAGTGAGTAATATGGCATCCTGGTTCTTAATTGATAAATATTTGTTTTCTGTTCTTAATACTAGTATTTACAGTTGGTTCTGACTCAAGAACTCATTCACGACCTCGGTTACGAAGTTAAAGGTGGAATGCTTTCCTTGCTTCTCTATGGTAGCATAAGATCCATATACTTGTGCTTGTAGCTATTTTCTGTTTTAAAAAAAAAAAAAAAGATAGTAAATACCTATCTTCTGCCAAACTCAGTTTAAATTTTGTTTTTATTTAAGTTCAAGTTAGGTGTCCTCAAAGATGATGTAGCCAATACTGTAACTGTGGAAAGACTTTTAAGGAGTCCGCCTTTTTCTATTGATGATTATAGTGTATGAAGCCAGGCATGTTAGTTATGAAATGTCCATGCCATCATTCAAAATTTCTGGCTATGTAACACTGAATTAAAATGGTTTTCTTTGCATTTCTTAGTACAATCTGGAAATGACAGTCAAAAAGGGAACACCTCAACTTTTAAACTGTCCTGTGTTCTTCTGATAGTTTTTGAGATTAGTTTGCATATCTTTACCTGCCTGGCCCAAAATAACAAACAAAACCCGAACCCATGTAAGGTAGAAAGGAATAAATACAACATAAAGTTAATTTTAATGAGAAGAATTACTTTAGTTGAAGATATTGGAAAAGGTAATTAAAGTATGTTTCTGCTTATGATTCTTACTCAGATACAGCCTGTTTCAGCAATAAGCCTTTTTCATGTTTGACAAGTTATTTTAGGAGATAAGAATGATTGTGAGTTTTTCTGTTGATAGGAATTACAATTAAGTATTTAAATTCTTTTCCAACATGGCATTGCCCTAGAACAGCTACCTGCTTTGACTTGAAACAGGTTTTTTTCTTTCTCTTTTTTTTTTTTTCTTTCTCTCCTTACTTTTTTAAAGGCACAAAAGCTTTTGAAATCTGTGGGGTTTTCTTTTCTTTCTTTCCACACCCTGCCTCCTCGAGAAGCCGTTCCTTTAATGATATGTTTGAAAACACGAAGTGGGTTTTTTTCAGTGCTTTACAGATAACCTGTTATTTGAATGTCTAACAGTCCTTTATGCTTGGCAAATGGTACATCAGATTAGAAGGAAACTTTGGACAGTCAAAATGTTCTCTTAAATTTTGTATAAATATTTCTTTCAAGGTTGAAAGTACATAAATGGATACATAACACCGAAAATAAGTCTTCCTTACATGAGGAAGTAACCCTTTTTCTGCCTTTTTTTACTAGATCCATCTTGTTTAAAATTTGCACAGGGAGTTTCTGTAAGCTTTGTACTTCTGCAAATTATTTTTTAGAAAGTTGCTAAACTGTATGTTAAATAAAACTGAGCATCCTTATGCATTTTTAGAAAGGCCATTTTGCAAATCAAGGATTGTTAACATGAAGAATTCAGAGAACTGCGCAGAAACTGTCCTGTGGAACGACCTTTCCTTAGAAAAAAACCATTTTGCTACACTACAGATATTTCTGTTGGAAAGTAGTATTTCCTGAAAACCTTTCACATTAAAAATTCATTTGGACTTTTTCCAATGGTGATAACCTATTTCCATCTGATGGAAATCACTACATCCTATGATGATATCTTATTTTGATTTTCAAGTTCTAAATAAATTAACTTAAATCTTGTTGTTGTAACTCTGTTATTTGAAAAAGCCAAAACATCAAGTTAAGAAACAGGACTTTTGGTGTCATATTACATTAAAAAAAAAAAAGGGGGAGAGGGGGAACTGTAGAATTTATGTCAATATGCTTCTGCACAGATCTAATTCATAGTTTTGTTCCCAGAAATATTTGATCTGACTTTCCCATGAATTACTAGTTAGGTGTTGATTTCCTTTCTCATATAATTATAACTTTGGTAGGGTTGTCTAATTAACAGAAAAATGAGAAATTAATGTGGAAGACAGACTAGAAGTTTTGGTGATTGCTACTAGGATACAAAATATTTGAGCATTTCACTTCAGAGCTTAATGAGCAGGAATTAGCATCACAAAAGCGAATACTTGCATCACTTTTGTAAAATGTATAACCTGTTTTACTGGCATGATATTGATCTGACATACTTCACCATGACTCCTTGCTGTCTTAGGTTCATGATTTTAGCACTCTAGTTCCTTAGGCTGTGCAATGTTTCATGAACATCAAGCACTATTAAAATAATGCTTAGTTACTGTGGATTGCACATTAAAGCTTCCAGAAAGGTTTTATTATTTAAACTGGAATAAGAATGCAACTTTGCTCATATTTAAGAAGAAAAAAAAAAACCCAAGTTTAGAAAAATCAGGAAGAAACAAACAGCTCTGTAAGCTGCTTCTTTTTTTTTTTTTTTTTTTTTTTTTTTTTTTAGAAGAACTACTCAGAAGAGAGTTTTCAATTAAGGTGAAAACCCTTCTGTGTGCATCTCCTTTTGAAGCTGAATATACTTTAGGTCACTGAAGATTTCCAGCACTTTGAAGTGCCTGATCATGCTGATTACTCCTGAAGATGTTGGCTAAACAAACCTGTACAACATATCACTTTGACAAGAGATAGTGCTAGCTTGCAATCAAGACCATAATGAGTGATTTATTTGTTCCCTTCTCCCTGGGCTTACCCATCATTACATGTTCATTAAGTAATAATTGTCATTGATCGACAGGCTTGTGTATGGATGATGGTAAAAGAAACAGGGCTATTAATCCTTCACTGGGTAAAACAAGTGCATGCCACAACCAGTAAGGTAGATTAATGAGAAGAATTAAACTAAGGATAGTTATATTATGGGCCACTTCCTTTCTTTTCATTTTATTTATGATTAGAGACAAGTGTATGATATCTTATACCTTCAGGAATAAAAGTATAACAATATGAAATAGAGCCATGGCCTAATACTATGCTATTCAAGTGCTCTGACCCTCAACAGCAGCTCGTTATAACCTACTGTCCTCGTTGCAGCTGGGATAGAGTTAGTTTTCTTCCTAGTAGCTGATATGGTGCCATGTTTGGGATTTAGTATGAGAATAATGTTGATAACACACTGATGTTTTAGTTGCTGCTAAGTAGTGCTTACACTTGCCAAGGACTTTTCAGCTTCCCATGATCTGCCAGGTGCACAAGAAGCTGGGAGGGGACACAGCCAGGACAGCTGACCCTACTGGCCAAAGGGATATTCCATACCATATGTCATGCTCATATATAAGCTGGGGGGAGTTGGCCGGGGGGCAGTAGCTGCTGCTCGGGGACTGGCTGGGCATCGGTCAGTGGGTGGTGAGCAATTGCTTTGTATATTCTTTTATTATTACTACTATTTTACTTTATTTCAATTATTAACTGTTCTTATCTCAACCCATGAGTTTCTCACTTTTCCGATGCTCTCCCCCATCCCACCAGGAAGGAGTGAGTGAGCAGCTGTGTGGTATTTAGTTGCTGGCTGGCCTATTATAATAATGAAATTGGTTTGGTGGTTTTCAGGTAAATTTCATAAGTAGTGTGTAGATCAGTTGAAATAAAGGACAAGAGTGTATCACAAATAAGATTCCAAGTCAAATCAGGTTTCTAATGGATAACTTGTGGGTAAGTCCCTCTATAAATAAATATTTAAAAGACCAAAAAGGCCTAACTTTGTATCACTTAGGGACAGTGGTAAATCCATGGTGTTTCAAATTAAGATTCTTCTTTTTATTATTATTATACTTGTTCATCTATATTATTTTCAGAACCCTCAGTAGGAAAAAGTTTTGGAATCTACTCATTTGATCAGCTACATCCCATCAGATGAGGTTGCCGTAAACCCTTGTAAAGAGTTGTGTGCCTCTAGGGGCAAGGTGCTGTTGCTTTGAAAATATATTCAGCTTTAGGTATATTGGTGTCCATACTTCTATATATTGAAACATTTTTGTCTGCCTTCTCAAGTAGGACCATAAAGAGCAATCTATAATCTTTATTTTAGTCGCTTCTTCCAGCTGTATGTTCATGTCTAGATATAATTATTGAAAATTTCTCTCACAGTGCATGTGTTTCTTTCTGATTTACAGCATAATTTATTTATTTTTTTAATGTTCCTTTGGCTTATTTTGCTTTGTTGCATCTGAAAACCAGGTATGTACTGCTATGACTATTGGGCCAAATGTCATTGGCTGTCTAACAGACTTGATGTGTTCTGAGCGTAGATTATTTCTCCTTTTCTTTTCATTGCGGTCCCAGGCCTCCTGCAATTAATCTCTTAATAAAAAAGGAAATGCCTTTTGTTGATTTTTACATACTGAAAGGTCAGGATAACACTTAATGAGAACAAAATATGGAGCAAAAACAACATGAAAAATTCTTTGGGGAAATGGGAGAGGGTTAATTAAGTGTACTGATTGCAGTCATTTTATATTTCCAGAAACCACTGTCCTGTGTTAGTGTTTTAAAAATATAGCTTTAATTATTATGCTAGGTAAGAAAACTACCTTAGGGTAGATTCTGCCAGTGCTTTCCAACTGATTGCTACAGAAATCTAATACTGCAGTATTTTCTCTGTCACTACTGCCAGGACTGGCTCAGAATGTCTACTGTAACTGCTTATAATTCAGAAGCAGTATGAACTCTGAAGCAAAAGTTTCCAGTTTGCATCTCAATCCAAAAACAGAGTTGATAAGAAGTTGGATAATTATTTTCGAATTATGAGGATGGAAAATAAAAAAGAATTATTTGACTTCTTGAAGATATTCCTATGGCTAATTTTAATCACTTAATAAAAGGCAAAACTATTTATTATGTCCATTGTACCCCACCTAGAAAAGGAGTTCAGCCCAGACAGCCCTCACCTGAACTTGTCTGAACATGAGATGAATATGAGAAAAGAGAGCAATACTACTTGCAGAAACACTGTGTGATATGCTTCCTAACTTATGAAATGTTATCCTTGGCCTACTATGAGTAACAGGAATATATGTTTGTTATTTTTAAGGGATAATAAAGACACCACCCCCCCACACCTCCACCCCCCACCCCCCCTTTCCTTCAGAGATCCAGCTACATTAGAATTTTAGGGAAAATAGGACACAGTATCAAATCATTAATAATGATACAGGAACCACATCATCACCTTGCAGATAAAAGAAACAGAAAAGCATCTAAATTGAGAGGTTTAGACTGTAGAAGAAAACAATTAAGGTGTAATTTTTAACAGAGCAGCTGAATAAACAATAAGAGAAGACCCATCTAAGTTCCATGTAAGTTTACTGTCAGGATGGCAGGAACAGATCAAATACTGGGCCCCTCACTATGAGACAGGTGCTGGAGCATGTCCAAAGAAGGGCGATGAGGCTGGTCTGGAGGAAGGGCTTGGAGCACAAGTCTTATGAGGAGCAGCTGAGGGAACTGGGACTGTTTAGCCTGGAGAAGAGGAGGCTGAGGGGAGACCTCATCGCGCTCTACAACTACCTGAAAGGAGGTTGTAGCGAGGCGGGGGTTGGTCTCTTCTCCCAAGTAACAAGCGATAGGACGAGAGGAAATGGCCTCAAGTTGCGCCAGGGAGGTTTAAGTTGGATATTAGGAAACATTTCTTCACCTAAAGGGTTGTCAAGCCTTGGAACAGGCTGCCCAGGGAAGTGGTTGGGTCACCATGCCTGAAAGTATTTAAAAGACGTGTAGATGAGGCGCTTAGGGACATGGTTTAGTGGTGGACTTGGCAGTGTTAGGTTAACGGTTGGACTTGATGATCTTAAAGGTCTTTTCCAACCTGAACGATTCTGTGATTCTAAATCTGAGCAAGCTCATAAATAACCATACCAGCAGAACATGAAAGACTAGAATGGCAAAAAGAAAAAAAGACCATAATTTGGATACCTTTCTTCCATCCCTAACTCAATTTTTAAGAGGACATAAACTGTATTTGCTTTAATGAATTCTAACCTGTGCTCATTGGGACGAAATAAGAGGGATTACGTTATAGGTAAATAGTCAGAGATAAATTGGTTTCTGGTCTGTTGTGGAAAATACGCATTTGCAATTAGCTATAAAATGTTTTTTCTTGTCATAGCTGTTATTAAATTATACAGTTTTATAATATAAGAACAGTTATATTAAATTATGGATATGTGTATGTGATAGCTCAATCATTTTTTAAGAAAAATGAAAATCATGTGCTGGAGCAGGTATGAGGAAACACTATCAGAATTTCCTGAGGAAGGGGAAAATAGAATAGGGTCTGTCTTGTGTATAGGAACTTTAGATAAGAACAACATTTAAAGTTTCAGACAGCTACAAAGTTCCAGTATTTTTTCCAAATTTGCCTTTATTAATTTAGAAACTAAACACTGGGAAACCTTCAGTGGAAGAGAAACTGGAAGCATTTCTTTCCAGTTTGAACCTACATTTCACCTACCGTTACTTAAAACAACCAAAAAACCCCCAAACCAACCAAAAAAACCCCAACAGCTCCCCTCCCCTCCTTGATTGATATTTCAATATTTGTAGATGGGCTTAAAGAAGTTGGAAGGTTAGAGGAGTGTTATGTTTTATCTTAACAATGGAAATGAAATCGAGAAAAACTTCTATCCACATATTTTTACAACTGTGGTATTAGATTATTAAGCCACAGAGAACACAAAATCTCGGTCTACTACCAAGCATCAGTGAGGTCTTATGCCAGGAAACCACTGTAAATAGTAACTGAAAGTCTTCTGGAGAGAAATAATTTTGAGAGTTGAGTTGTTTAAAAGTTGCGTGTCTTGTCTAAGCCAGTCCTTTAGATTCCTTCAGTGGCCAAATGAAGAAATAGCTGTGCCACGGGACCGTTTAGACACTGGTCTGAGGGGCTGCATCACCACCCTGTAGCATTTCAGGGTTCATGTGGCAGTGTCGCAGAGGCACGCTCCCCTCAGCTTAAGCAAAGCCAGGCATGGCGATTTCAACTCAAATTACAGTGGCATCAGGGCTAGGGATACAAATCTGTCGGAAAAACAACCTTTTCACCAAATCAGTTCCTACAATGAAGAAGTTTTGCATTTGGATGCGTCAGGAGTCAACACAAGTAGATACTGGGATTTTGGTATTTGGTCTGTGATTTAGATCTTCTGGCATGACTACCAAAATACTGTTACTGGATTTGAATGAGCAAAGAGAAGCCATTCCTATTCTTTCATTTTCATTATCACATCTGTAACAGTTTGTAAACTCAACTTTTTTGGATTTAATCATTTATGAGCCTCTACAGAGTATTTTATAGAAGGTAAAAAATCCTCCCTTTTTTTTCAGTTTAATGAAGAGATTAAAATGATTAAGTACTGATTAGCCTTACATTAACCATTACTAACAAACCTGCTTATAAAATTGGCAAACTTCAACACTTTTTCCCTTTCCTGGAAACAACTTTGTATGCTACTAAACAGCACAAAAGGGCACTGCTTTAATCACCCAGTAAGCAAGGATTTTTTCTTTCTTTTTTTTTTTTTTTTTTAACTGCTCATTGGCCTGGGACAGCTCAGAACTCTTTTCTGCCTACTTCTTTGCCATAAATAGCAAATAATTAATTATCCTGAGGACACAAGCAATAACTTATTCACATCTAGGACAATGTTATCCTTGGTCTTTGATAATACCTCATTTTCCCCAAAAGCACTAAACAAAGCACTTTAGTATAATTCACCTTTTAATTGTAGCATCTTGTTGGAAGGTTGTAAAATGAAATGTTATGTTAAAAACTCTCAAAACATCTTCTTCAAAAACATCTTTTACCTATCTTTACCAGGACAGGTAAAAGCTCTACATTTAACCATTACTTATGAGCCATACTTGCCTCTTTTTACTTGTATATTTACTATATAAACATCTCATCTATTAGCTAGTTACTTGGTTTGGTCGTTATTCATTGATTGCCTGCATTAAGATAAAAATTCTTTAAGACTGGATTTTTTTTTTTTTATGTTATCTTGAGAATGATTAGGTAATCCTGACAGTGTTAAGCATTGATCCTGTTGTTAAATCAGATTCTGGAGTGTCTTTCTCCTAAACAATGTTTAATTTCTCTTTATACAGTTTTGAAATTTCTCTATATATTAAGTGGTACTGACAGCATACTAGTAATTTCTGTTTCCTTATTTGTGCTAAATACAAAGCAGATCCATGTTTATGACCTAAGGGGGTAGAAAGCTGTGACACACTCAGGGAAAGAAAACTTTTTAAAGTTACATTCTAAATTCATTATCCTGAATACATTCAAAACAAATCTTATGTTCACATATGTAAAATTGCAGAGCTGACGTAGAGGCTCCACCCTTACAGGCTTTACCTTTTTCTTGTGCAAAGGATCAGCTGAGTAGTCTTCCCAAGGAAAGGCTTATTTTCAAAAATGACTTAATTTAAGCATTTAGACTACTTTAGTTGCAGTTATAGCATTGCCTGCTTTTTACACTTCCCAGAATGGCTGGAGGATAATACAAACTAAGTAGAATTTATGTACTTATGATATGGGCCGCAATCTCTCACTGCCTGTTTTAGATAACCAGAAACATGTTAGCATTTTATATTTGTTGCTGCACTGTTTTTATTTTGAATTGCCTATATTGAAGATGTCTATAAATATGATTATTCAAAACAAAACCCCCAAACTTCAGATCCAATGTTTTGGATCAGCCATGATTTTATCTTTTTTTTGACACTGTTTCCTTGGTTACATGATATCTAAGTCAATTCATTTTAAACACAGATATTCTACTGAACATCTTTTTAAAAATGTGTTGGTATAGTAAGTCTGCTAAACCTTACTGCAGAGTTTTTCAGCTAAAGAGGTTACTCCTTCAAATGTATGTAGACAGAATAAAGCACAATTAAACGAACTATTTGGCAATATTCTACTCAACAGAACTGCTGTAGGTGACCTATTGACTTGTGACTCTGACAACATGGTTGTGAGCATGCTGTGAAGAGGCAGAAAGCTGTAGAAACCTTGTAATGCCTTTCAATAAGATTTTAAAAAGCCCTTTCATAATTTCAGCATACAGTGAATTATTGCTTTTCTATTATTTATACCCCAAAATATTACTATAACAATATCATATGCATATTAATAACGCTTTCTAAGATTTGATCTGTAATTGAGAATAGATTTTATATATGGATGTATATTTAATACAGAACCAAACTTTTCTGATTAAAGGCAAAGAAAAATGATTACTTACTATTTATTTTATGCTAGCAACTCTTACCAGCATCTGAGCTCTGTCATGTTATGTAGTTTCCAAAGATGCATTATTAGATGGTTCTTACTGAACAAAACATGCAGAAAAAGGTTGGGCACAACTTGTAGCTAGAGAAAAGAGACACAGAAATAAATGACTTTAAACAAAAAAAAAAGTTAAATGACTTTTCCAGTAAACGAACCCCATCCTTCTGAAAGTTTGGCCAGCATTGTCACTACAAGACCAATCTTTTCCTTCTATTCTGTCTTCAGAAGAGAAAAATGATCTCTCTGAGCGGGCAAAGGTGGTGTAAGGCTTGTATTGCAGGATGCAGAGTACCACATCTGTGAGGAAACAATGATGTTAGAACTGATGTGACCATAGTTAACTTGCTGCTATTTCAGGGTTAGATTGTATTACTTTGCCTCTCCTTTTTCATTTATATATTTTCATTTGTTGTCATGCTCTCAGCAACACAACTTGACAAAAAAATTCATTCTATAACTCAGAATTAAAAAAATTAAACTTGACTTTAGCATAGCAAGAGTAACTGCCAGATGAGATGGTCGGGCTCAGAATCTTATGTCCAAAGACAAATTCCTATTTCACATCCTGCTAGGGAAGTAGACAGTTCCTTTGATAGATAATTTTAATTCAATGCATACACTTTTTAAGAATTGGTTTTCATTTCACATACAAGAATGTCATTCACTGATGAAATGCCAAAGCTCTGTGAAGACTGTTTTCATGGAAACTAAGTTGTAGCTGATTTTTTAATTTTTTTTTTTTCTCCAAGTGAACACATTCTCTTATTTCATAGATAGTAAGATGAGCCAGACAATTCCAACTTTTAACTAAAAACTCAAAAGATATATCTATATACCACTCCAGTGCCTTTCTGAAAAGAGTAGAAAGGAAGAGGAAAAAGATCCGGATTATATGCATGTAATAATATGCATGGATGTAAGGAAAATGCTAATTCCTCAAAAGTTCAATAAACACAGGAAAAAGCATGGGTAACACTATCCTGTATCATTCCAGCCTTCCTGGAGTGCAGAGTTTAACTCAAGAAAACTGAGGCAAGCAGAGGCTGTGCTACTTTAAAAGACAGATCTCAAATCTTTCCTTAGGTTATTATTTGACTTAAATATTAAGTCAAACATATTGAAACAATTAAACATAAAGCAGAAACATCAGCCTTCCCAAGTAAGAGACTGACACTCCTGATTGTTTGTTGAGATTGATTGTTTGTTTGTTGAGATCTCAAGATAACACTAGGCAAAGGCAAAACTTGAGAAAGTATGAAGTTGTCAGTGGGGCATTTTTAACACAAGCATTTGAATATATTATCAAGAACAGTAAGAACCCAGTACTGCTTGCAAGAGAAATGAGTCAGTCTGTCAGTGACTTCCAGATATAAAAAGAAAGAGCACCTATCTCTAACAGTTATACTTCGGTGAGAGATAACATACATTAAATGCTGTGAGTACCTGGTACTTCCAAGATATAGTTCACTGCAAATGTCATAACAAATAAACGAAGACCACCTCTGCAAATTCTTGTATGGCCTTCTAATTTTGGAATTGCTGTTGTGAAATAAGCTACATATTACTATACTACATTGTTAGGAATATATACTAAACCACTCTCATTCAAATGGACAGTTCACCTACAGGTAGAGTGCTATATATTCCTTAAAGGTATTGTTACTATTAAAGTTATCTTTATGACAGTTTTGCAGATTATTCTTCATTATTTTTTACATCTAAAATATATTTTTTTCCCTTAGTCTGTGCATTAATAAAAACACTATTTTAATTAGTGTGAGGTCAGTTTAGCTTAAAATGTTTCTTCACTTTTTTTTTTTAATATCTGTGCTACTAGTTACTGGGAGGAAAAAAAGCATGAGGAAAATAATGAAATAATAGGAAATGAATAGGAAATAGTGAAAGTTGGTTAATTATGAGTTATGGCTTATGCCCTCTACTCCCTCTCTTCAGCAGAGAGGCATCCAGCTTTTCCCATGCTCTTATTCTCTTGATAAGTTTTGCTCCATATGCACTGACTACGTGAGGTGGTATGTAGTCCAGCTGGTTCCAAGCTGTGTCCGCTAAGTGGGCAGCCAATTATATATAACCATTAGTAAGAGAGCAGATATAACAGCAGAGATTATTACTAAGTATACATTACAGCCTTCTCCTGATTTGGGTATTTCAATTTGCCTTTTTTTTTTTCTTCTTCCCTATGCAGCCTACAATTTTCAAGAAACTTTTAGAACTTCAGTGTCTTTAAGAGTCTTACTTCTCTGACATATCTGCCTAAAATATATCAATATATTCAGAAACTGTTAGGAAGTTCTGACAGATTAACAGATTAACTTTTTCTGAAGAAGGCAAGCTAAAAGTTTAAGAAAAACAACCTTGTTGAAAATTCACCGATACACTTTAGGAAGTGCTGACAGATTAACAGATAATGCACTTTTTCTGAAGAAGGCAAGCTAAAAGTTTAAGAAAAACAACCTTGTTGAAAATTCACCGATACACTTCTTATATTCTGAGGATACTTTTTTTTGGTCCAGCTGGTCATGAATTTATTGATAAGAGCAATAAAAGTGAAGAATCATTTTCATGCATATATCTAATCTTCAATAATATAAAACATCATATCTGGCTGTAAAGTCTTCAGTCTTTTGTTTTTGCAACATTAGTATCATTTAAATATCAACACAGTCTCTGTCCAGAAGGAACTAACAGAACCTTCCGTAATGATTAGAGCGTGAAAAATTGCTTGGAGAAAGCGTATATTCAATATGCTGGAGCTTTATTGCAGTGATCGTTGGTTGACATGAAAGCTGTTTTGAGATCAAGAATTTCCCCCAACAGACAAAGTTGGTAAATGGCACTGTATCTGTGAACTTGAAATTTCTCTAGACTTCCTCTGAGATACTAAACAAATGCAGACCATTTGTTAGCCCTCTCTCAAGATCTGTTTGATGGCAAGTTTCAGACATTGCTCTTACGTGTTTTTTCTTCACTGCTTTACCTCTGTTAATGTAACTGTTACTTCACAACCCACAAAGGCTGATATCAAGTGTTTTGTGTTACAGAGTTAGTGCTCTTACTATTACTTACCACTGTGTTTTCAAAAGATTTCTTAGAATGTTTCCCGTCTTTCTCATCTTCTGCAGCATTTTTATGTTAACATTTGTTTTTGTTTCTGCCTGGGCAGTGTGCAAACATTTTTGCTAATAGCATTGACTTGATGTAGTTCTCTGGGTTGATGGCTGTCAGTAGATTGCCAATCAGTGATGCGAGGGTGTCTGTCAAGTTTGTCATGGCCTTAGTTCTATGCTACCAACACATAGGTCTCTCTTGTATAATCCTTATTAATATTGATGATTTCATTGACTGTCTAGGATTTCTTATATGAAGTTTTGCTTCTGTACATGCTAGGAAGTATTTTGGTCTCCACAAACTTGAGCAGATCAGTTCTTACCTCAACTCTAAGCCTCACTGGGGTTAAAAAACTAGACACATCTGTCCTTACCACACTGAATATTTTATATATTGCATTAAGTATTCAGTAGAACAGGGAACGGAATTTGTATCTATTCCTTTCCAGGAGAATGCCATAACCATTGGGCTATTGGGTCACTTTAGTTGGGTATTTCTGGCCCAGAGAGTACTTAATTGTTTGGGGAAAGATTCAATGTGAAGGACTGAGAGCAACTCCACTAATCTCCCATCTGATAATATTCTCTGAGAAAAAGGGGCAAATGCAATGACAACCTGCTCTTCCAGGGCAAGTCAAACTCCTGTTGTGGGGAGAAATAACCCAAAAATCAGAACCAGACAGGGACTTGTCGGGTATGCAGTTGATGTGACCTATTGAATTCCAGGTGTATAATGATCCTGTAAGTTCGTAAGAGCAAATATTGGGTGCAGACAGCTTGAGGCTACCTCAACTTATTTTAGAAAACAATTACCTCTGGCAACCAAATTTTGCAAGGGAAATGGTTCTCAGTTTAAGCACCCTTTCTCTCTTTACACTATGCTGGTCTTCAGGCTTTCAAGAGTATGGCTGACGCTTTTATTCTTAAATTTTCAGTCTTACATGATTGAAGAAACCTTCTGTGCAATTTTGCTTTCAAGCTTTCATAAAACAAGTCCTAAAACACATTCCTGTGGGGTGTTATTTCGTTTGGAAAAAGAAAAACCCAGTAGGATTACAAATGAAAGAGTCAATCACATTTAGGTTCATTCTGAACAATTATCATATAAAGTGGAATGTAGTTTAGAAAAATTGCTTAGAGAAATTATTTTAAATTTCTGGATGAAGAAAATTCTACAAGGAGAGCCTCTGAGAGTGCATGGGGAGGAAGGGGAAATCTACTGAATATGTAGAAACCACTGTCATTGCAGCAGTTGCAGTTCTAGAACCAGATAGGGCTGAAAGTAAGAAAGTGCATGTGAGGTGTGTCATGCATGCTTCTTTTATTATTATACTCTTATCTGCTGTTGATCCCAGCCGGAATTATGATAAAAGATAAAATGGTCTGACCCGGAAAGCACACACTAATTTTCCACTCCCCCCCCCGCCCCCGGCCCCTGGTGGGAGTTACACAGCAGTAGCCTTCCAGCTTGTTTGGATGTTTCCTGTCAAAAATTTCTGAAAAATTATGTTTCTTTGAGCCTTTCTGAGCCACATTAAATTTTGGTTCAGCTCTGTACAGATTTCTTCCAGTCCAGATTCTGTTTAGTAGTCATGAAAAATGACTACTTCTGAATTTCAGCGGCTCTCTATCATTCTATCTATGTCTGAATTTTTCTTCTACACTAAAGGGAATTCTGAATTTTTAGATTTGGTAACTTTTATGTAATGTAGACCAATGTAGTCACTGAAGACAACACATGGTATTGTACCTCAAAAATTTTAAATTTGGATTCATTGCCATGTAAATGGCTAGGTACAGTAACCATTTATTAAGACACTTTGCATTCAACATAAGGGTCTAAAAAACCAGAAGACTGTTTTTTACATTGTGAATAAACCTTTGGTATGCAAATTTTTTATATGCAAGTGACAAAATTGTGATCTGCTTTTCTCCCCATGGGACACAATGATAATATATAATTCTGTCAGAACAAGATGTGTAAATGAGGTCATTTGAACTTCAAGGGTGCTCAGGCACTTTGATATGAGTTTTCACACTACACCAAGTGAAATTTAACTAAGATTTTTTTTTTAAAACATCGGAAGCAAGTTTAGTACCAATTCTGATTGGAACTACCACTAAGAGTTTCTGGAATTTTGGACTGAGAATGAAAAATCAGACTAGTGGAAAAGAAATTTTAATCACAGAACAGACCTTTTCTATCAAGAAAGATCCCAGCTTCTGTATTGGATCCAACAAACATGTGACTGCAAGGGAAGTTGGTTCAGCTCACCTATCTACTAGAAAGCTAATACACTAAAAACATTACTGTCAGACCAAAAAGCTGATCTAACTCACTCTGCAATTGCACGGTGGTTCGATCCGGTACTGGAGAAGACTCACCAGACCTGAGGAGGTTGCAGAGGAAGCTTCCCTTCCAGGGGCATCCTGTAGTTGAACTAGCTGAAATATGAAAAGAAGCGGCACGCTTGGGAACCATGCTGGAGGATAAGGCTTGCTTAGCAGGGAAAGCCCACCTTCCTAAATAACAGCTTTGTGGCTCTAAATTTAGTTTTCATCAGATTACAATATAAATATAATATCATTGACTCCAAATAGTGGTGTCCATTTCTGTGGGTCTCTTTTTTGTTTTTCCTCCAGGTTTTATTGTGGAATGTACATACTTAGATCTCATCATCAATTGTGTGACACCATTTATTAATTTATAATTACATTAAGTAACATTTAGTTAAACAGCAACTAAAAGCAAGTGCGGAAACAAACACAAAGTATACTAAGACAGAAATAATCAATACCTTTCTATGCACAAAATTGTGAGATTTCACTTTGAAGTCAGTTAAGGACATTTTTTTATCATTCTGTCTACAGAATGTTATTTTATTTGTAAACTAATAAGGATGTAATATTTTCATCCCTGTTTTTTGGAGTCACTGTCAAATCATTATCTGTGGCTCTACTAGAAAATCCCAAGTAGTTAATAATTCTGTCAAATGCCTTTTTTACAGCTCTGACTTGTAAAGTATCTATCCACTCTATCAGAACCAGAAAGGGTAAGCTGCAGAAAATAGGCTGTGACAGCTTGATTATTGATTTTTTTTTTTTTTTTTTTTTAAAAAGGAAGTTGATGATGATAATGAAGGTTAGTTTACTACTGTCAGTGTCCTTCATAGATCTGTGACAAAACAGGTTTAACACTCGAATAACAGGAAAATCTGGTGGAGAGCTTCATTGCAATTTACATTAGTGTGATATGATTTGATCCTACAGTTGCATTCACAAAACACCTGAGCCATGACACTAATGATTGCATTCTCTGCCTGTTAATGCTAATGTGTATATTAATGAATCTCCTTTCCCTCTGATCACTGCTCTGAAAAGAATAAAGGAAAGATATCATGTTTTCTGGTATAAGACCATTTTTAAAGAGAGTGAAATTGCATAAAAAAATCAGTTAATGCATTTATATTTTTTGACCAGCCATATGCCTCTCAGTAACTAACACAAAAGCCCTTGTGTATTCTGTAATAAGACCATCTTTAAAAAGAATAGTTACATATAAATTGTGATAATACTTTTTTTTTTTTTAACCAGCCATATGTCTTGGCAGCTAACATTCGTGCCCTTTCACTTTTATGTTACATATTTCACATTTAGAGTTTCTTTTTCTTAGAGCTGAGGTATGAAGCTGTCCTTAATCGTGCAAAAAAAGAAACTAAATAAGTAAGAATTACACTTCGAACTTTTGCTCTTTGTGAATTGTATGCGCTGCATATGGAGGAAACTGAGAGTCTGCCTCAGAAAAGGCCAAAGACTGCATAAACTCCCAGATAAAACTATCAGATTCAGCTCAGGTGGTCATTTAAGATGAAGAGGGAAGCTCCATCAGCATAACAGTGTGAGGAAGCCCACCTGCAGTTTGTGTGTCTGCACTGCGCTGATTGAGACACCGGGGAACTGAAACTCATTCAGACACAAACACTGAGATTCATCAATTAAATATAAACCATTCAAACAAATGCAATGAAAACAAAGCTTTACGTGGCTAGATTCACATTTTACTGTATGTTTTCTCCACGATTTCTTCTCTTTACTGAGATGAATAAGCACTTATGACTGGGAAAACTTGGAGCCTGAAAAACATTTTCGAAGTCATTTATAAGAACTGTTGGAATTCATGCTCCTGTCTGTCAACAGCACAGAAAAGGCACCAAAACAAAATGGACTCTCATCTACTATGATTCTTTTTTGTTTAATGCTGCAGTTGAAGGGCCTAAGGAAGTATTAAAAAAATTCTGTAGTATTTAACAGATAATAGGATGAATAAATAATTAAAACCAGACTAGTCAGGATATTTTTAATGTATTCATTGTCCTAATAATATGACTAACTCCATATTTATATCATTTTTATTATCAGCTTATATTTCAGAAATGTGAAAACATATTTTAGGCTTATTCTCACATTTCAGAAATGTCTAAGCATTGTGTAACCATTATTTTTATGTAATCATGTTTTGTGGCAAATTGAAACAATTACTAATACGAATCTGGATATGTCTGTGAAGCATTTTGAAATGAAGGTCATTTTGCCAAAATGATATTTTAAAAAGTGTTTTGCATGACAAAAACCAATGTAATTCTTCTATTTATAAAACAAATGGCTATTCTTTTTAAATTCTCTTTGCTGGTTTCCCTACCCCTGCAGTAATTTTATTAGTTTGTAACACATTGCTCCCAGGATACCACCAGATGGATCTGAATATATGATGGCTTTTTAACAATAGTCTGTCATCAGCGACTGCTCCTCTAAGTGCTCTTTCCTTCATTCAAAAGTTAAATGGACTCTTAAAGCATAAGAAAGAACACATATGCATCTGTTATTATGTGAGCGTTATTAAGATAAAACATGCTAAGAATCAAATAAATTCCAGTAAATCATATGAATACAGTTGTTTGCTTAAATCTGAGAGGACACAGATTTTTTTAATGCACTATGGACATCTGCCCACACTACAGTATATTTCTTTACTGCTTTTCTGTCATAGACAGTTTTCGCCGTTACATTTAGCAGCAATGAATAGCCACAGTAGTTGTTTCACTATGCATTAAACTATCTGTCATATATGAAAGCTGGCAATTTATCCACCTGAACCAAAGAATTGCTTGCCTCGCTGCACAGATGTGCATGCAAAATAAGCTATCTTCACTTACCAAGCTTGATCTCCTACCAGAAGGAGAGTGGTCTTTTGCCAAAACAGAAATGAAAATGAATTTCAAGGCTTCAGTAGGGATAACTTCACATCTCTTTTGTCTTGAAATTATATTAGCAGAAATAAGTACTAATTTATTTCAGGAAGCTTTTTGAATTGAAGCCCAGAAAGATCACCTGCTTAAATATGTATTTTTGATACAACAAATGCACTGCATTTTGAAGATACTGAGATTTCACATAGAAGACACTGTTAGCTGAACATCTTGCTTGCCTCCTCCCATTTTCCTACGAAGAGAAATAGTAATATTTCTGCCTACACATGCAATGCCAAACAGTTTATCAAAATGCAAGGAGCAGGTGCAGTACCTGGTGGCATCATTTTTCAGGATAAATAAATAGTACTCTGAAATGATGAAACTTGTCCCATTAGGCCCCACTATCTAATATCTAAGGCTGACTTCATTTCCAAAGGATATATTGCCCCACGCTAAAGAATCCTCTTATTTAAAGAAACCCACAGAGATGCAAGGAATATTTTAGGCTATACATTTACTGCAATGACTACTAGGATAGGGTAGAATGAGGGACTCCTCTTTACTCAAGAATAAACTAACTCCCTCATTATTTAAAAATATGCTCCTTCTCAAACCGTACCTTTATGGTACTATAGAGATATCTCGGATAAATATAAAAAATCCTCATTCACTGTTTCTTTGGTGTACGACAGAGGCGAATCTGCTATGGATGTGCACCTTAGATCTGAGTTGTGCTAGAAACATCAACTGGTATCATTCCCCAACCCAGCTCAGCCCATAGAAGTAAATCAAGCTGGTCTTCATGGTTTGTAGTGAGCCAATTTGATTGGTTTGGGTTTGGTTTTTTTTCCCCAAAAAGAATATTTTTACTGAATAACAAAACAGTTCTCTTTTTTTTTTTTTTTTTTTTTTTTCTTTTTTTTCCCCTGCGGATTCTCCCTGGTTCCATTTAAAAATCATCACACAAAGCCAGCCTATGCCAGGAATTCTGGTTGGAGGAACTATTAAGTTAAAACCATAAAACATTCTCTTAGCCCTCACAATCTCTCATCAGAGCCTTCCCTCTAAATCAGTTTGGGAAATCAGATGAACCTCACAGTGTGGTCTGGCATTGGAAAATTTTTTCTGTTCACCATCCCAGAATCCAAATCAGTTTATACAAACCAATTTATAGTCTGGTAAAGGTTGTGAGAAGTGATCTGCCAACTGATGGAGTTAATTCTCATCTAATACTACTTTCCAACAAAATGTTTCCTATTCTACCAAGGAAATAAATTCATGGCTAAGGAGATGATCCACTTGGGTAGTAGTTAGCAGTTTTAGTGTATTCTACCTTGTTCTTCTACTTTGTAGTCTCACAGTTGCAGAGTACTTTATCTAAGTAATTTTTGAAATTCGTCCAACAGACACACATCAAATGTTATAAGAAAAAGGAGACTTGACTAGGAATACATTTTGATCTGATTTATAACAAAGTGCTTGAAGAATTATGAGAGGAGTTTAGAATTGGCTTGATGTAAATCTATATTGAAAAATATTGACAGCTGGACTTGATTTTCTGTTGGGTTTGTGTTAATCACTGAATTTTACTTCCATTGCACTATTGCTTTTGATCCAAGGTATTCAGCATTGAATTTCTCTGAATATATAATTTAAATTTTAAAATAATAAGACTGTCAACTCTGAAAGAATTCTTTTGCAGAATATCTTAAATTTGACTTTTTATGAGAATTACTTATATGGAAGTGACAGATAATAAATGACTTGTGCTGTATTTTTATTAGCCTTTAAACAGCAGTAATATATCGCTAGCTTAAAAAAGTATTTCTTAAAACTAAAGGGTGAACAAGTCCATTTACTGTGCTGGAAGTGCACTGTGTTATCACACTTGGGAGAGCTGGGAAGTGACCTTGGGATTCTCACACAGTTCTCCACTGAGAGCCACTTCTGTGCTGTCCTTAGTGCCATGGTTTTTACATCAGATTTATGGACAGGTTAATAAAAAGTAAGTACTCCTGGTGTAATGTACTGGCTTTGGTTGTATGAATGAAGGCCAAATAGGTCAGTGGGAGTCATCTTGTAATGGATCTGTGGGATCAGATCCATCTCTAGGGTCAGGGAATTTTCTTCAGTGTTTAGAAGTCATAAGCTACTTGCAAATTTTATGAAGCTGAGAGAGAAAGGAATTTGCATGTACTCCAAAAGAAGAATAAAACATATTTCCCAACCTCTACAACTCCTTAGTTTTCACAGATGTAGTTAAAATGGTATGGTGTTAGTGTTGCCACGAAAAAAAAATTCCTTCAAGAGTAACTGGCAACAGAGCAGCTAAGATAAAAAGTAATTTAGAAAAACTTAACAACATTGCTCAAATAATAACTAATAGTGTTTCTTTTGACTTCTAGACATTTGTTTCTTCCTTCCTCTTTTCTACCAGTTTTCATGGTTTTTTCTACCAGCTGATGAAGACACATTTCCAATATATGTGCATATTTTTCATTGAGATGTTTCCCAGACTAGTGTCAAAACTTTAATTTTCCATTCAAAATAACAGATCAGTATTATTCACTAGATAAATATGAACAACATGTTAATTAAATAAAAAATCTTTTGCAGATAATTGGTAAAATAAGATAGAGGTTTAAATCATCAAAACTGTGAAAGGTTCGTTTAGATCTACAGTTCTGTATATGATAACATTCTTTGTAAAGAAATGAGAGTCTCATCTTTCAAAGACCATCAAGTAAATAGTTAGTGAGAAGTACAACTTTAATTAGTTTTTAAAACAACGCTTAAAGGCTCTTTTTTTTTTTTAAATTCTAAAAGCAAACTTTGGTATCTTCTTTCTAATTACAGTCATTGGTGGTGTGTCATTATAAAAATGCCAGTCTCTTAGTTTGTCCCTTTTTTGTGTTCAGTTTCACAGCTGATCACACGATTTTCTTCATTGTTAATCTGATTCTGCATTAATACAGCAATAGAAATGCCCTCAGCAGTTTTACAGTTTGGTCTTCTGTTATTATCAGCAACCACATAAGATCAGCCCCTGAAAGGTTATCAAAATTTCTTATGCTTATTTTGATCTTTTTGTTTTCTTCATAATTCATATTATTTTCCCAAAACTTATTTTCTGATGTTTTGCAATAATTGTCTCATGAAGCCAACACAACTATAAAGGGCTTTATTGCCAGCAATGTCAGAAGAGCCATATCTAACTTCACATTTCCACTAAGTATTGGTAATGAGCAATTGGGGGAGGGGTGGGGGAGGAGGTGAATCCTGTTGGCTTTAATTTAATCTTTTTAATGGAATCTGTTGAATGGTAGGGCTTATGTACCATGGCCTGCGGTGGCCGCTGAAACAGAGCTGTTTACTGTAGTTGTACTTGATTCCTTACCAGTAACTTAGGATCAGGAGAAAGTGGTATCTTCTAGAGTTTTTGAGATTATCCTGGAATAAACAAGGTAATGACTTCTCTAATTCACTGTAAAGGATCAAGCTGACAAATCAACTAAGGACCTAAAAGAGGTCTTTTTAAAGACTCTGGGCATGTAAGCTAAGAATGCCTTATCGAAATAGAAAGGAGTAAAATGCTTCTTTGGTGTTTTGTTTGTGTTGTTTCGTTGTTTTTTTTTTTTATTTTTTTTCTAGTTTAGCGCCAGAAGGCAAAAAGCTATAAGCATCTAGAGATCAGTAATACAATAATTCTTGCTATAGAAAATCTTGGTAAGGACTGAATCAGGTGCTATAAGTTACCTGTGATGGTAAGGCTGGGGAAACACCATGCTCTGGAGAGCTGTTGATTGAAGACCTTAGAAGGAAGATTTTTCTGAATAAAGTATCTTAGAGAAATTTGGAGAGAACTGAAAGGAAGGAATTGAAGTTCCAGTTGTAATGAGAGACAGTAAATGTCATGGTTTTTGCAATTTTTCGATAGTGCAAAATCGGAGTGGGAGATAACAGTAAAACGTATGTATATTTTACATTAGTCTGGTGTTTGTGTGGTAGGGAGTTCTTTGAAAATATCAATATATGATCATGATGTGTGTTCTAAATTTATGTAACCAGTAATATGAGAGTACATTTAATGCTCTAAGACTGTATAATTTCTTTTTCCTAGAGCTCTTGAACTTTTTCTGTCTTGAAACAAATATTGGAGGATTCAATGGAGTTGCAAAAGAAAAAAAACAATAGATGACAGGAAATCTATTTTGATCCCTGCCAATCATTACCATGCAGTGTTTTAGTGTGGTTTCACACATGAAATTTTTTACTTTTAGAAATAAAGTTGCTGTGGTGAAGAATTATAAGGAGAGAACATGGTATTTTCCCTAGTAGAAGACACTTAAGTACAAGGTTGCTGACTTTTTTCAAAAAGGACATTTTCTTCTTTGTCACTTATAAGGTAGCTTTTTGTTCTAAATTCCTAGATTGTCATTGCCTTATAAATTTTTCTTGCCTTAATTCCTGTGACTCAGTAATTTCAAGGAGAAAGGTGAAGGTACCTGTTTTGTCCCAAAAGTGAAAGAATGAGCTAGAGAGAGAGAACCAGACGCTAGAAACCTGTAACTATTCAATGTTTAAACTTGCATCTTATTTTCGCTTTTACACTGCATAGCTCTTACCAACATAATACGTCCACTTTTGATTTCTGCCCCTACTTTGCTCAGTATTATCCCTATTGCTCTTTCATTTCCTAAAAATTTATTTCTGAGAATCTCTTCATTCCTCAGCATCTGCCCGTGCAAAGTGGCTGTCAGTAACGAGTGCTCAGTTTCATTTCAGATCCTTCCATAGTGCACCTCCACATTCCCCTCAGATACTATTGTTTCAATTCCCTTTCTCCACCAGCACTACTGAAACAGAAGGAAACACAGAAGGAAACACAGCAGCAGACTTCGGATTTTCTTCTACTACATTCTTCTTGATAATTTCTGTTTCTTTCTTCCAAGTGTCCTAACTTTGTGCTGGACAGTAAGAACATTGGAGTAATCATCTTTAAAAAATAAATGAAAACTAATAGACACTCTGAACTAGCTGCTGGGCAGGCAAAGTAGGTTTCAGTGCTTTGTGCTAGAGTGGATTTGCACTATATTTGTGCTGTATTGATTCCACTTTTAGAGTTTTTACTGCTTGTTTAGGAGGGCCTGAGTGCATTTCTTCCCTTGGTGAATACAATAGGTTCATTAATCTAACTTCTTTTTTCCTTCTTGCCCCCTCCTCTCTGATTTTCTGTATCAGTCACTAGTAAGAGCAGGATGTTGCCCCAGTGAGCTGTTGCCCATGTTTGTCCAGTGTGCATGCTAAAACTCCCACTGCAAAACTGCAAACATTTTTCTTCTATTGCAACACTTTCTATTTACTACTATATTGACAGGGATCTCGTTGCTTGAAGAAGTGCAGGGTTTAGGATCCACTTTATAGTGTTGTATTATTCCTAGGATCAGATAATCATATTAGGATATATTACCTGCTACAGCAGAGAGCTAGGGTTTTACCAAAACATTTATGCTATAGTAGAGAATTAGGATTTCATTAAAACCTTTAATCTTACTTTTGTCTTTCACTGAAATATAATGTTCTGAGTTTCCTTCTCAACTAGACAATTATCCAATGTTTACACATATCTGTGTTTGGTGTTACTCAACATTGTCTAGCAAAGTAAGACATAGGGACCCTTTGAAATTACAGATCTATGCTAGAATTCTGATGTGAAACTGCACCAAAGAGAATAAACCAAACACCCCCTTTTCCTTTCTCATAGAGGATAGTATCAATATGCAGGTTTCCAGCTTCATCAACAGTTATGAGAATTTTTCAGAAAAATAATACTTCTCCTTCCTAAATCTGTCAGACTGAATGGTGATAGAAGCTAAAAAAATGAGTGGGAATGAAGAGCTGCTTAATGTCCCTCTCCCTCTTTTCCCTTCTAAATCCCCCCAACCTCTTTCAAACTTGTTTGATTATTCATTACAAGTTAGACACATCACAAACTTTCATCTCCAGGTCATAAACAAATTAAGCTCCACAAACATGTAGGTGGGATTCAACATTGCTTATTATAATGTCACCTTTTTCCAGGTTAAATTCCTAAACTTATTCTGTTTTTGAACTTGCTAGACTACTTCATCCAAAGAGGCAAACTAAATTCCGGCTACATTTTCTGTATGGACAAGTAGTGGTATTTTGAGTGCTAAATTAATATTTTCCTTTGTAATCAAATATCTTGATTCCATTTATGCATTCAATGAAAACTGAAAAAGTCATTTAGAATCAATAGCAATGTTCTCCAGAATGATTATATACTCTTGCATAATAAATTTACTAGCCTGATGTTCCTCTAGTGAAGTTTCCTGTAAATAACACAATCTATTTCAGAAACAGGTGAAAACGGAAGCATATGTACACCATTATGTATGTATCATCCTCGAGGAATAAACCAGATCCTCTTCTATACAATTCTACTTTTACCACAGTGTGACATGAATCCCTACAGGACAACTTTCCCTTTGGCTTTTCTCTTCCTTGATAGTTTCTTGGATTATTCCATCGATTCCTTCCAATTTTTATAGAGGGCAGAATTTCTCCATTTAATAGCTCCCCCCTCCCC
>NW_009215081.1:0-1552 GCF_000690835.1 Fulmarus glacialis
CTGTTAAGAGTTGTGCAACCCCAGGAAAGACACAGGAGTTAGCAACAGCAAGCTGGAAGCATGCTACTAACTTAAATGGGACTATCTTCTAACTTAAATGGGACTAGTTAAAACATACTGTCCTCTTTCAACTTTCTGTAGCCAAAGACAGGTACCTTTGTTCATATTCACTACTACAGTCCACCACCACCATTAGAACAAAAGCTAGTAATGGGGTGTTGTAAGACCATAGATAATGTTTACACTGTATTTAATAGGAGCAAGAATTACAAGCAAAATAGGTTTCCTTAAAGCCTATGATGCAAGTTTCCTGAACTGAAATAAGACAAGCTTTTGCTGGTTCAGAGACATTTAAATATTTTATACCATCAGATGGAACAGTTACAGCTTAGATTAAATATATAAATAAATAAAATAAAACCTCAGAAGGAACTCCTGATCTGATAATCATAGTTTGGCCTAACAGCTTTCTGGTTTGACCTAACGAAAGATGTGGCATTTTAGCTGATGTTTCCCGTTTCAAACATTTCAACTTCTTGTTTCTTCTCTGTTTGATGGACCTGTCCTGCCTAGTTTTTGATCCATCTGCAATAGCATCTGAGAAGGAGATCGACCAATGGAGCTGTGCTCTGCCATCTCTGGTACACACAAGCCAGCTCAGCGTGGCCACTACTGAGGAAGGTCGAGGATCTGTTTTTGTGCCAGGGGAAGGCAGCGTTACAAGGGACAGGGAGGAGTAGAAGCAGGTTACCACACAGACCTGTAAGAGGAACCCCTCCTTACTCTCTCCGCTACCTTTACAGAACGGGTATGAGGCTCTGGGTATGGCAGACAAAGCACGTGATGAGACAGAAGAGGAGGAACCTATGCAAGTACTCTCACCAAGGTCAGATCAACCAACCCCTGGCAACAAGAGCCGCGTTAAGACCAGTGCTGCGAAGAAACAACGGTGAGTTAAGGTCATAGGTGACTCCCTCCCGAGCAGAACGGAGGCACCCATTTGCAGACCAGACCCTCTTTTCAGGGAAGTTTGCTGCCTCCCTGGGGCCCAAATCAGGGATGTCACCAGATGATTGACGAGTTCAGTAAGGCCTTTGGACTGTTACCCACTCTAGCTCTTTCATGTGGGTACTAACGATGTTGCAACAAGAAGACCAAGTTTCATCAAAAAAAATTTCAGGGCCCTGGGAAGTATGCTAAAAGATTCAGGAGCACAGGCAGTGTTTTCCTCAATCCTCCCAGCAATGGAGAGAGACACTGGAAGAAACAGGTGTGCCCAAGACATCAACACCTGGCTCCAGGACTGGTGCCTCCACCAGAACTTTGTTTTTCATAACCATGGGAGAGTCTTTAAAACACAAGGTATGCTGGGGCCTGACAGGATCCACCTGTCCCCATGGGGGAAATGCATCTTTGCTTGTAAACTGGCAGGACTCGTTGAGAGGCTTTAAACTAGTGCCCCGGTGCCGGCGGGGACAGAGTTAGCTCTCTCCCCAGCAGCTGGGGGTGTGCTGTGTTTCGGTTTGGTGTGAAAGGAGCCTTGATGGCCCCT
>NW_009215082.1:0-35533 GCF_000690835.1 Fulmarus glacialis
AGGTCAGAAGAGATGTGGAGCCGGCGGGACCGCGGTCCGGAGCTGTGCAGTGCTCTGCTCCCGGGCATCCCCTCCCGGAGCCCGGCCGCAGCCCTGCTGTCGGTAGCAGTCATTTTTCAGCACCACCGCCAGTTCTCCGCACGGGCAGGCAGAGGAGGGGTGACTTTGAGAGGCGGCTCTCAGCCTCCATCCGCGGCTCCCAAGGGCGAGACCGGCGGGCTGGGCAGCACCCTCCACCTTCTAGCCGGAGGCCGAGCCTTCCCTTCCCTTCCTGCAAGCGTTGCCCTGTGAAGGGCCGCAGTCTGGTTTGGTAATGCGAACAGCTTACCTGAGTGACTCGAAACAGGGCAGCAAACCTGGCATCGGTTGCCTTTTTTTTTGGTTTTTTTTGTTTGTTTTTTTTTTTTAAATAAGGCTAGGGAGGCTTTGCATCTCGCTATTTCATACTTGATTTCAGGTGAACCACTTGAATGGGGGCATTTATGAACACTGTTTACACAAAGTTCTGCTGCATTAATCGTGAATTATTTGTAGAATACAGCTTTTCAGTTTTTATTACGCCAGCTTTCTAGAGGTCATACTGATTGCTTAGTTTCACATTTATCATAGTGGTGCTTGACTTCAGTTTAGCTAGATGAAGCTGAAGGTGGTTATTTGTAGTAAAACCGTTTCCTACTTCAGCGTTAGCAGTAGAAGTGGTTGGTGCCAGTGATGTCAGTCTTTTCCACAAGTAATAATTAAACCCAGACAACGGAAAGCTGATTATAGGAGAGACATGATCAGCAAAACTTCTTGACTGATTGAGTCAGTCAAAACCATACAACATTTGTTATCATTTGAAGGCCTGTATTTTCTCTCTAGGACTGTAATAGCAATTTATTTCTAGTACCTCTGTTGATCTGTGCATTTGCAAGGAAAATCACATTTACCTTAGCTTGCTTTGTTATAATGTTGAAGTGAAAAGTTTGTATCTGCCCTTTTGACTGTTCCTTTGTTTTCCTTTACTTGATTGCAAAGGAATGGATATTTAAATAAAAACTGCAGTCAGATTTGACTTCAGAACAAAATTGTGATCTCCTTGAATTATGTGGAGAGCTAGATGACCAAATAATGCATCAGTCTTTGAGAAGGAGGAAATCCATTGTCTTGATAAAATAAAGTACCAGCTTAGTTCTGCATTGTGTCTCCAATGGGTTATCCATGCAAGAGTTGTTTTCTGTTCCTGGAAACAGAAAACTTGCATATCTTCCTAAGAGAAGGTTTGGAGGTGGGTTGGAGGGGAAGGCAAGGAAGAAATAGAAGGGCAAAAGATTTGGCTGCGTGCTGACCAGGCAGATGTAGAGGGAGGATAAAGGAGACCCAGTGAACTATGACACCTTGATTAATGTGTGAAGAACTCCGCTGCTTATTGGCCACTGTTTTCATTACAGGAGGTTAATTTTCAGATGTTTTAACTAGGGCAGTATTATTATGTCATTCTCCCTTCCCCCATCCCAATTTAAAATAAAGGTAGATTTCAGTAAAAACTTCCTTCAAGTTGTTACTCTTTCTAGACTTCAAGTAATTTCCTTGTTGGATAGATAGCTTAATGTAGAGTGAATTAAAACAAAAACGCTACCCTCCTTTTTAGTAATAAGTTTCCAAACTCTTTGTTTCCCTTGTTGCAGCTGGCTGAATGTGAGTCAGACTCCCGCTCATGCATATTACAGTAATGGAATAGTCTGGCATTTATTATTCAGTAACTGGTGGTCGTGTGGGTGCGGTGCATAAAAGGCCGGCGCTACCTCGGTTTTACTTGTTGATTGTACTTGAGGCAAAAAGCGTACAGCCCTCCTTTGTCAAGAAAAATTCTGAGTTGTTGATTAGCAAACATAAGGCCAAACGCTGCTTGTGTTACTTGCGTGCAGTATTGCTTACAGCACGCATCACAGTAAAATTTTTAAAAATTATTTGTATATTTAATAGCATTGTAGTGTTTCTTCATCTGACAGTTTATATCTTTTCCTTCTTAATTAAAACAGTAATCAAGCACTGTTTCAGAGTGAGAGATCTTGTTGTGTAGGTTTTTAACTCTGAAAAGATTATTCCTGTTTCCAGGGACTTCTCATGTCAAGTTCAGGATGTTGATGAAAGGACTAGAAGATGGTACAGAAATTGCTTTAATCATTCTGTATCATAAAGCTTACTTGTAGTCACCTTATTTTTCTGCTCTGATATTTGTAGTTTTCACTGGTGACTCGTGCAGTCAGACAGCCCCGAAGTGTGGTAAGACCCAGGTAACTTGTGAGATCCTCACCAAGTGACGTGTCTCTGGTTTGATGGGGTGCGCAGTGAGCGTGGCTGCAAGGAGCTTTGCCTCGCATAAATTGCCGGTCAAACTAGGAGGATGGTGAAACCTGTTGCTGATAATGTCAGGAAGAAGAACGAGACTGTTGTGTTTTGAATACCTAAAAATGTAGTTTTACTTTCAGATGGTCTTTAACAATTTACAGCCCTCAAAGTTCTTACCATTAGCATAATCTTTTCCCTCCAAGAAAAATCTGTTTAAGTATTATAACTGTGCTTGTAGGAAGTATGGAAGTTGCCCAGGCTTAGGGCAGATACTTAGTCAGTGGAAGAGCTTTAGAGGAAGAAAAAACCATTCACTTTCTTTAAACAGGCAAAAAGAAGATATACTTTGATAACTATGGCTCAGATTATTATTTTCTTTCAGCAAAAGCTCTGCAGTGACCATTACTGTCCATCTGCTTTTTGAGAAAGAACACTTGTTTTGTAGAAAAGAGGAAAAATGATGATGTATGCTATTCTGTTTCATTCAGCTTTTCGCAAAGACGTTTGCCATGACTGAGTCAACACTAACGTGGAGCTTTACACAAACCTTGATTGACTTGATTTGACTTTCCATCACAAATTCCCATTCTAAAAATTGCATGAAAGCATGCAAATTTTATATGTCACATTTACTACGCAAACTCCATTCCTAACAGATGGTTCTTGAAACCTAAGTCAGTGCAAATGATCAGGAGGGCTTTACGTGGGGACCACTGGCAGTAACGTAATATGTACTCCCAATGTAAAGGGGCATTTTTACAGTTGAAGGCCTGAGTGTCATTATCAGGCTACTCCCTGGATGTGATTGAGTTTAAAACAATGTATTGACAAAAGCTTAATTTGTGGAAATGCTTTTTAATTATGTTAAACGTTAAACATGCCGAAGTTTTAAACAACTTTGGTCCTGATTTCAATGTCTGTTGTCCGAAAACTTCCTATTTGTTAAAAGTAATGCTTCAAGTTTCTGCACCCGCTGCCTTCTCTGTGCAAAGACCGCAGCAGAGGGGAGCAGCGGTTTCAGGGGGAGTGTGCCAAGTCCGTGGGGTGCTGGCTGCCTCGCACACGTACCTGGGCGCTCGGCTCCCGCAGTTGCTACGTCTGCAGCGGTCCTCGCCGTGCAACCGGGCAGTGACCTGTGGATGTGCCCTGACCCTGGCAGTGGCAGTGAAAAGGTTTGCTCACCTTGTTTCAGGGGATCTGGCAGTATATCTTCTTCTGTAAAGTTAGTAGCCTTTTCCCAGCCAGTTAAATGATTGCTGCGGCATGTGCTTCAGTGCACTTCTTGTCTTAAAACCTCAAGTTTTGAACCATTCATTTACTTTCAGTTCCTTTGGTGTAAAGATAAAATATGAAAACAAACAAAATCCCATCTTTTTGTATCAGACAACAATTCTCTTTTTCACATAGTCAGTACTGAACAAATAAAGGTAACTCTTAGATGAATTTCAGCTGATGCTTTTTTGCTAAGAGCGAGCCTCACTGCATTTAATGCGCATTTTTTGATGCACTGAAGTTGTTGGGTTGCTAGTCCTCTGTTTATCCACAAATCATGCTGCAGATTTCCTTTGCGCTTGTGTCCATCTCTGGAGTGCTTTTAGGAGAAATAGGAGAGCGTTGCTCCGTCTTCTCAGACTTCTAAACATAAGTGTATGTCTGCAGGTCTGGCCGATGGAAATTCGGTGGAGTTTTACAGTTGCCAGATGGCAGTTTTGTTTCAGTTCATCTGGCCTGAATTTGTTTATCTGGATGCAGAAGTCTGATGGTATTTTTAAAGAAAAAGTGCTTAAAACCTTTGAAATTGCAGCATCTGGGGAAGAAGGAGAATCAGAACAGTTACTACAGGTGCAAAGTCCATGGGGGAGATGGGTAAAAGGTACGAGCAGGTGACTTCCCTTCCTTTTTAAGGAGACTCCAGGTTTTAAATACTTTTGCCTTTGGAGAAGAGAAACAGGTTGTTAAGTTTTTAGAAATCATTTCTCCGAGACACAGCAGGAAGTAGGTGGGGAAAACGAAACTGATGGCTGAGGTAGCCTGCTTGCCTTCAGGGTCTCTCTTCCAGAAACAGGCTTTCAGTTTTTGGGAGGTGGCCAATTCTGCTCGTCAAACCCTGCTTCATGATAGGCAGTTCACACCCAGGCTTGCCACCTCCTGACACAAATCTGTTGTGATATTTCACTATTTGTCCTTCTGGGTGTTAGCGGACGAGCTTAGAAGAACGTAAGCAGTTTGGAAGCTACTCGTTTTAAACAACAGTTTTGTTTGAGCGTTTTAAGGTTTTTGTCCTTGAATTTGTTCACTGTTAAGGTTTGGCAGTTGCATTTTCACGTGTGTTTTCTTTCTGCCTTTTTTTTGTTCTCTGATACACATTTATACAAGTTTACTGCAGATGCAAGGTGTGTCACTAGCACAATTTAAAGTAAGGAGAGACCCTTTTTGTCTAGTTTGAGAGCAGAAAGAGTAATTCTTAAACATTTGAAATTGACAGTGATGGATAACTTCTGGAAACAATCATTTCTAACATTCTGTAATCTAGAGGACTAAATACTTTAGGTGTGAAGGAGCACCGAGCCTTTCACTTTCAGGTTATTGGTTTACTTATATAGGTCAGGTAAGCAGTAACAAAATCTGCTGCCCTGCAGCTGCCAGACTGTAATATGTCAGTCTGCACGGGGAGAGGTCTGTGGGACGACCGACACCTTCAGCTTTCAAGATTTAGTGCAGGACTGTCAGTGTTGTGGGCCTTTTTAATGTGTTTTTTTAAAACGACTGATAAAACCAGAGATAGGAAGTACGCTGCAGGTTTATCTCTGCGTGGGTTAAGGGATGGAGTTCTTACTACAGTGACTTTCAATTTGCTGTCTATTCAGGTTTGTTTATGCTATGTCGTGTGGTTGTGGTTCGTGGGAAAAGTTACAGGTAGGTGAGGATGACAAGTGGGATGAAAAAGGGGGAAGGCTTTTTGACTGCTTGATGGATGGAGACAGATCATGCGCTGCCGGCCAGTGAGTCATGGGCGGAAAAGGACTGAAGCGGCCAGTGTTTGGGAGGGATTTAAAAAAAGCACTGAGGGTAGAGGAGAGGTGTGCCGCTGGAAAGAGGATCATTCAGCAATGGCTCAGTTGGGAAAACAATTATGCAAGTGACCTTTGTTGAGACCTCTGTGGTCTTGGGAATCAGAGAGATGTCTGAGCCGCTGGTGTAGCCTGCCACCTTGGATACCTTGTGATAAACAGACATGTCCTTTAGACCTTTTATTTACTTAACAGGATCGTAACCACCGTGTTACAACAGTGCTGAGTTTCCAGCTGCTGAGCTTGTGGTTCTTGCCTTGAGAGTGTTAGGGAATTTGTTATTTAGGCTGTGATATTTTGACTGGGGAGGGGGGACCACGGACGGACACACAGGATGGTAAATGCAGAGATGTAGGATTATAGAAGTACAGGATATGTTGGGAAACAGGCAGAAGAGACAGGAACTCTTCAGAAAGACCTGAATGACTTTTGTGTGTTAGATTTCTGTACGTTCAAAAGTGAGGGAATAAAATCTAGTTTTTGCAGCAGCTGCGTGTGAAGCACACTCACGTTCAGTATGTGTATTAAGATGCCTGTCTTTATCGAATGATGTGGGGTGTGCGTAAACAAATCACTCAGCAGTAGGAATGGGCCCTTTCTGGTGGCTTCTAGTTCCAAAATTATGGTTCAACCTATTCCTTCAGCCATTGATCTGAATTCAGTTTATCTGATTCTTGCTCGCATATGTGATGTGAGAGAGAGCAAATCTTTAGTCTATGGCTAGAATAATACCAGCATCTTAATAATGGTCTGAAAAGAGGCCTTCTGAAAAGGAGCTGCAAGTGATGAGGTCTCTCATGTGGTGCGTCCCTCCCGGCTCTGGTGACGGAAGGGGTTACTGCCAGAGGTGCTTGGTATTTAGCTGTAGGGCCACCTTACCTCCTGGTCCTGCTGCCTGCACTGCTCGTCTCTCGCACCAGCCGACTGAGCCTGGGTGAGCAGCTTGTTCCTGTGGTCTCTGGGAGGCAGCTCACGGTGCCTCTAGGCCATGAAGACCTGGTTAATAATTCTGGCTGCTGTTAATGTTGTCCTTCAGTTTCCACCTCACGAGAAGGCTGTCACCCCTGGTTCGCTAATCTCCTTCGTCATGTTGTCTTCAGCTTTTAGAATGTATGTGTATTTCTGTACTCCTATATAACAGTGATAAGAAATCCCTGAGGCTGCTTTTCCTCCATTTGCCTTGACAAACTCCTTTCTGTGTCACGCAACAGCTTTGGGGTTTTTTTGTTTTTTTTTTTTTTCTTCAAAATGTAAAACCTTTAACAGCCTACCAACTGGGAAACATTTTTCCAGAGGAAGACATTGAAAAATACAGTCAGAAGAATTTTTACAGATTAGTAAGGTAACAGTCTTTAGACAAAGCAGTCAGTAAACATGAACTTGTGTTTCTCTTGTTAACAGAAATACGTGTGATAGTGTTGACATCACATTCCATAGCTTTCTGCGTCAGTCTGGAGGATAAAAGGGCTTTAATTGCTTTTGTTTTCAAACAGGCATATCAAAACAATGTAATTTTTTTTTTTTAATACTGACTGTATTCCTTGTTCTCTCCCTCTCCCCTGCAGGCTTTGAAAGAGATGCTATATGCAGCTGTGGACCAGGCCCCTTCTATAGAAGGTAAGCAAATTGTAACCGAGAATCATGTTTTTCTTGGCATTGGGTGCTGGACACGTAGTCCTGCTACTTTTCTGTCCTCAGTCCTCCTAAATTGGTAAACTTAATGCACTGATGGGCAAATGCCTGGCCTTTCACAGCCTGTGTGCTATTTTTGATTGTTAGAACTCTTTGTCCTCTGTCATTAGGACAATAAATGTCTTTGTATAGTTGAGGACTTCAACAGCTGGATTCCTCTTGCTTATAAGGGCATTCACTGGTGGAAGTACTTTCTTAATCGCTTGAGAATAGACCTTTGTTTTCCTGTGACAGCTAGCCACTGCGGGAGATAATTGTGCTAGAGAGATACTGGTTCCTGGTTTGTTACTGGTGATTTGAAGTGGAAGAGTCTCATCCTTTCGTTCTGTGTCCTCCCTGAATGCTATGCTACTTATCGTATGTGGACATGAGTATATTTTCTTGTTTGCATGTGTTTATTGCCACTGAGTGTTCTAGATATTTTAGTACAGCATTTGGTTTTAAGCTCACTGCGTTTTGAACAGTTTGTTTAATTAAGCGATAATCTGTGCAAAATTCCTCAATAGAGCCCTTTACTTTCTTTATCTTTCTTTTTCCTTTCATTGTCTTTGAAGTACTGAATACTTTTTGCCGTTATGTTGCTTCACTCCCTACTTCACTTGCCCTTCATGTGGATTTCAACCTGTTTTTTAACCTCCTGACCGTTATTATTTTCACTTCGATTGCAGCGCAATGTTAATTTCACTAATCTCTTTGAATGCGGCTCTGGGCTGCTTTCTTGCATATTTATAGAGCAGAAGAACAAATGCTGCTTCTAGTGTGGTCAGTTGGCTAACATGAATAATGCTAGTCACTATTAGTGTTAGCTTATTAACTACTTTCTTTGTGTCCATTAGAATCTGGAAATGAGGTATGGCATAGTTAAAATAATGTGGAATATTAATTTTTTTTGATTTAACTCTACCTGCTCTTTGATAAGAATATTAAAACAAAACCTGCAATAGTTAATAGACTAAGTGTGTGTGTGTGATGGGGCAATCTTTCCTCATACTCTTCAGAGGCGCAATCTAAGCTGAAAACTTTATTGGAGCAATGCTCAGACAGGTATAATCTTTAGGTTTAACCTGACGCTTAGTTGCTCACTTGACCCAGCCTACTGATTTTGTTAAATCAATCACCATTTTCTCTAAAGTGCAGGTCCTAGAACTAGATTTCTAAAGGTCCTAGCATCATCTAAAATATATGGGTTATCTTTGGAAAACTGAGGAAAACTTGCCAGCAGTACACTGGCAAAAGAGGAAAGTCTTCTTTTATTTTTTTGAGTGGCAAAATTGCTTAAAAACACCCACAAACCCAGAGGACTTTTCTCCCCAATAGCATAAAACCAGTTTTCTAGCCAAGAGGAACAAAAGTGTTTTGTGTAGGCCAAACTGAGTATCTTTATTAACTTTTAAAGACACCTTACTAATTTTGTTGAAAGTCCAGCATTAGTTTTATGGAAGACTGAAGCATTTGCAAGATTTTTTCTTTCTGCTATCCATCAGTTTATTATTGACAATGGGAGCAAATGGTGTCTGTGCTAATAAAATTTTGTAGTCTAATGTTTGAATATGACTTACTGGGTTTTGCTTGTGATACCTAGAATTTCAAGGTGGGCTTTGAGTTGCTAGCCATAAAACTCCAAAGTGTTATAATTCAGCATTTTGATTTCTTTTTTTCAATGCTTGTGGTATATTGATGTTCTGTAATGTGCTGTGATGTTTGTGTGTAAACATATTTGGCAAAGGAAGATAAAGTGAAGAATAAAATGGTACAATATTATATTTATGCTCTTCTAAATGTTAAAAGAATTTTAACTCGTGCTTCTGCCTCCTTTGATGTTGTCAAAATCTCAACAAAAGGAAAGTAATGCCTTGACGTTGTTCTACTTACGAAACGTGTCTTCTGTTTTTTTGGGGGGGATTGGGTGTCTTCCTCTGCCGTAGAGAATGAAGTAATCCAAACTATTTTGAACTACTTGTATTTAACTCTGTCTTGCCTGACCCACTTTTAAGTAGAGAGCAGCTATACTAATTCCTTCACCTTTTGTTCGTTAAGTGTGTGTGAGTATGTGTGTGCTGGCTGGATTTTTTCAGTTTGTTTTCAGTGTGTTCTTTCCCTCTCTCTTCCTCTCTGCTTAGAGTCTGTTTTGCTTTTTAGTCTCTGGGTTCCTCTCTGAAAATTGTGTGTGGCTCAGGACAGGGCCAGGCTATTTGCGCTGGAGTGACTGAGCTGTCTGTAAGGGCACGTGTGTTTGAGCCCGTGGATTCTCCTGCCATTGCCCATAGGAGTGCAGAGGTGACAGAGGGAAAGCAGATGTCTTTCCATGAGCTGCAGCTTTGGGAAAGGCTTGTATTGGAAATGGATCAAGACCAGGTATTTCTCTGCCCCTGTTGCTTACTTCCTTCTCCTTTAAGCCCTTCTGCCTTTGTTTATAGAAGCCTTAGGCCAGGCTTAGTGTGTGACTGCATACAGACTGTGCCCTAAACACTGCTCTGGTCCCTATCAGAGGAGATGGAGCAAGTTCCTTGAACTTTGGGGGGATGTAGCAGCTATTGTCAACAGGCTGGCTGTTGGCCTGCGTGTTTTCAGCTTAATATGGATTTCGTGATGGATACTTCTGTGTTACTTTGAGCTTAGCACAGAAACTATAGAAGTGTGCTACTGAAACCCAGCTTCCAACTATGAGCCTAATGTAATCTCATTTTAGACTGGTCTAACTAAAATCCATTTTCTAATTGATCTAGTTGATCACAGACAGACTGTAGATGTGCACAGTTGGTTTTGATTTACCTTATGTGTATTGTAAAGCTAATCTTCAGTTAATGCATTGGACTGAAGAAAAGGGAGTTTTGTATGCCAAAGCTGAGGCTGTTCCTAGTTCTTATTCTGCTCGGCTGGATGTGTAATTCAGGACTTGTGAATGAGTTTCTCAGATTTCTGCTGCAGGCTGCTTACCGTATCAGTTGGTAAAATTTGTATACATACAGAAATGCTTTGTGTTGCTTAGTGGTATGCTGGAAGCATTTTGGAAAGTCTTCAAAAAAACCCAAAAAGTGCTACCCAACCAAGGCATGTTGTAAGTGATAGGCAAGGCAGGTAATAGGTGAACCATCCATCATTAATAGCTTTCATTGGGTTTGTATTTAGGTAAACAAAGCTACCTTCAGAATGGCTCTTAAGCTCTGGGACTGATGGTCCTAGTGCTATTTTAGTGGACAAAGTGTTGCTGGGAAGAGGATCTTGGATCTAAATTGTGCAGTTTTTACTCTGCTGGTTATCTAGTTATATTGTGCTACATTGAATCATACCTATGTCCATCTGCTTTTTCCTATCTTCAGGTAGCAAACACAGACTGTGATGTTAAAAAAAAAAAACCCCGTAGATGTGAATAAGCAAAACCTGTCAAGGGAGAATGATAGGAGGAGAATGTTTATAACTGTCCCCTGACACTGTTGCAGGGTGCTTTGGATCCCTCTATTTCATGAGAGTTATACCAGACTGTATGCACATCTCTTTTGGCAGCTGCTAGCTGTACACATAGATTTCTTTAATCTGTTCAAAGATATGATTTTTTTCCCCCTTGTCTGCTTACTTTGTAACAACGGTTTTCTTTATGCCAGTGTTGTTCCTCTAGATTCTTATAATCTTTTTACAAGGCTTTCCCCTGATGAAACTGCACCATCCTTGCACCTGAACAACATCTGTACAAAATTAGTGTTTAGTCTGTTAACTCAATCTCATACACATCACTGGAAAAAGTATCAAATGATGCTTGATTCCTGGCTGTATGATGGGACTTGCTTGAATTTCTGGAGAATTCTTTGATGTGTTTGCTTTGTTAGCTGTTTGTTATGTGATGCTTGCTGTTACTGGAGCAATCTGGATGAGTTGATGCTGCCATTATGTTATTCCCAGCTTCTGAGTCCTCGTGGCATGGCAGGAAGGCCTTGCATGCATGTGTGCCAGGTCATTGTGAGCAGGCACCCTTTCTCTACCCTGACCTACCTTTAGGAGGAAGCTGTGACAATTTAGAGGTGAAAATCTAGTGTAGCACTTGTTTTCTCCGAGGCAGAATGTGCCGTGTCGCAAAAGCATGAAATACTGACCTCACCGTGAGCATGCTGATTTTTTTTTTTTTTTGTATTCCTTGTTCCTCCCACTGCTTCCTGTTCCTTTTGTCACCTAAGTAAAACAGGTTACTGGACCACTGTTGCTTGGAGTCCTCCTGATTATTCCACTTGGTGAGCAGATGTGTCGGCATCTCCCCAAGCTCCTTATGATGCAGCTCTTCTCAGCTGCAGTGGAGATGAAAGTGTGGCTGTAAATTATTCATTCTGATTATCTGCTTGAATGGACAAGGTCCACTCTAAATATTATTTCCTAGAATATTTGTCTTTCAGATATTGAAATTTAACCTCCCTTCAATACTTGCGCAAACAAATGTTGTTGTTTTAATATCAGATGGTACAAGAGCATTCTGTTGTATCCTCTTATTATGGAGATTACTTATTCCACTTAACCCCAATCCTGAATTCCAGCAGCACCTTTTGAACAAGGATCGCTGCTTGTTGAAGGGCTGTGTGGGGCTGCAATGGTGTAACAGTGTGGGAGCAGGCAGTAGGAGTGCTTTGAGATAGAACTCAAACCCAAAATTAATAGGTGATGTTGAAATAACATTTGATTGGTAGGGGAAAAGTTTTAGTGGTAATGGAGATCCTCTGCTGGTACTTGTAATCTGTATGTTCACCTATTGACTTGCACTAGATTAGAAAAGCAAGAGGTGCAAGTTTGGGACATTTTAAGAGTGCCAGCACTGGCAGTGGATCCTGTGTAGTTACACCCTTGTTTCTGCTTTCATTTGTAATGCACTTGCCAGGTTAACTGACAGCTACAAATCTTTAGTTTAGATTTATTTCTGTTACTAAATAAATAAAATAGTATTCTTTAGGGTGATAAGTAATCTTAGTGAATAAGCAGGGTGTGGGAAATCACATTCTTTTTTTCCAAGGGAAGTTATGAGGCTGACAATTTTCATTTGTTATATGCAGACGTGCTTTGTAGGGTTGATCAAAGGCTTATGGTTTGTCTGTATATATACAGATGTCTTCTTTTTTTTTTTTTTCAAAATAAACATTTATTTCTAATTGCATAAGCTTACTTTGTAGCGGGTTAGGGTTTTGATTATATGGGAATGCTTAGGTTTCAGGGAGTCTTCAACAGAACTGCTTCACATCAACTACCATGAAGCAGCCACAAGCGGATGAATGCTTTGTCTTTATTTCACTATGTTGTTGCACTCCCATAAAGGACATGGGGATCAGTGTCCTGAAGAACGCATGCGACTGAAGGTTGGTGTCCTACACCCTAGATGCTGGTCCTCGATTCTGTGAAGATTATAATTCAGTCTGGAGGCCTCCGTATTTATAACTAGTGTGTAAACTCGGGGGGAAAAAAAAAATCCCATGACAGTCCTCTTCTCAGTTGGAGACCTGATGCCAGGTATTGGACTAGCTATAGAAAAATAGGTTATTGGGCTTGTTGAAAACGTTAGCTTCCAGAGCATGCAAATGGCAAACAGGAGGAGAAGCTGGCTGCACACCAGCATTTAGAGAAGGAGGTGATGTCTGATTTCTCTTACCCTAGGGCAATAAAATTTGAAAGGTAAATAGTGCATATGGTTGGAGCAGGGTGCAGAGTAGTTTCAGAGAACAGCTGGATGATCACCAAAATATTTAGAGCACAGATGCCTATATGAAAATGTAGTGTACCGTGTTCTCATGTAAAAGTCATTTTGCTGTCAAAAGCAGCACAGCGTTCACAGCAAGTCAGCATTGAGACTGACCGCGGTGCTTGCTTTGTACCAATGCATGCCACTTTCTGTTAATTCCGAGTAATGCAGACCCACCTACGCTGTTGATATAGTGACTTCCTCAGAGCTACTGAGGACCAGGTGCTTGAATTCTGCTTAACCATTAGTGTAATGTGGGTGTGGAATAAAGGTCAGGTAAGGTACAGAGCTGGAATGATTGAGAGTAACTTGTTGACAGTGCAGACAACTGGCCAATGTAAGTTTTGATTTTATTTTATTACTGTTGCATAGGCCACAAGTTCTCAAGTTGTGGCCTTGGAGTACGTTCAGAGCTGTCTTGGCAGCAGGGACCAGCCCTTGCTGCTGCCCCTGGGGCCTGCTGTGCTCAGGGTCCTGGCCTGCGTACAGGTGCTGGTTCTTGTGGGTGGCAAGTTCGTTTGTATTTTTGCACCTGGCTGTGAACCCTTTCAGTTGTTAGAAACCACTTGCTCTAGAAGATCCGTTACCTTCTGGAGAGTACCCCTGGTCCTTTCTGGGCTGGTGTGGGACCATGCAGGGTGACAAAGAAGGTTGTGGTGGGAGGTAGTTTAGCAGGTTGGTTGTGTAGATACTGTTTCTTTCTGAAGGAAGCTTGTGATTGCGGTTGGTGGAAACACTGGACTTCCTCACGCTTTCCATCTGTTCCACTGCCAGCTCCTGGGCTGATACGCTGCTTCACCTGTGTGCACAAGCTGGGAAGCGCGTGTTGTTGCTGAGCAAGCCTTTTTTCCTTTTCCTCTATCTTCGGATGCGTGCTGGGTACCTTCCACAGCAGCTCAAAGAGCTTTGAGGCATTCATGTTGGGTGACGAACTTGAGTCCTAAGCGTACCAAAGAGTATAGGTTCAAGGCCTAGGTTAATTGCTTTGTAATTTTGTTCCCTTTTTTTCTTTACTTAAGCATCCTTTGATATTGAGTACTAAGAGCTATTACATGTGGGATAATCAAGGAGCTGTATGTAGCTCAGGAGGTAACAGTGAAAACTGGACCTGGTGGTCAAAGCTGGCCCATGTGAAAGGCCTGCACCTAGAGGCAGGTTTCTTTTGCAAGTCTGCAAACTGCTTATCAGTCCAGCTGCAGAAGGGCTGTAGATGATTCCTTAATGATGTATGTAGGGTAACAGCAACATCAGAAATGCTCAACTGTGCCTTTTTTTTCTCTTTTTCCTTCCTGCATTTGCTTTCCAGTAATTTAAAAATGCCAGTCTGTTACCTTTTTAGTGGTTAGAGGAATTAACAGTGCTTTTAATTTAACTGGTATGTGACAGGTTTCATGTTAGTGGTCAAAACTTGAGGGTTGGAAAGTAGAAAGAGATTCGCAAAGCTGGAAGGTTGACAGGTAGCTGTGCCTTAAATGAAGCACTCCTTAGACAACAGCAAAACATCAAACAGCATTTTGGCTGTAGACATGAAGGAATACTGCACATGTATATACAAGAGGCCAGTATTTATTGCTTTGTTTCAAAAAAAAAAACCCTGCACTAGACATCTTAACAGCAAGATTTAGTGTGCGTGTAGGAGGCAGCCTCTGGGTTTCTAGCCATTCCTTTGGAGCTGTATTTGAAATAGGTGATTTGAATTATTAGACAATTAAGATTTTGGATGAGACTATAGCTACTTGGTGAATAATGCAATGTGAATTAAATTTGATTGGTTTCGCTCTCTCTTTAAAAATGCATGCTGTGGGCAAGGGAATGAGAAGAATATCCCTGGAAGGAAATCTCATTCTTCTACATTGTAGCTGCTTGTAAGATGCCTTAGAAAATGGCCAACCCGCTAATGTTGGAGTAACCCATGGAGTCTTGACATCTCTGTGTGATGCGGTGGAGGAGCAAAGGCTGTCCCTGGGCACCCTCCTGCTAGAGCGGTCCTTTCCGTTGTGTTACCTTGGTCTGCTGTAACGCCACACCATGCAGCGGCTCTCCCAGTAATGGTCTCTGAACATGAGATGGTCTGTCTCTTTGATTAAGTAATTTTAAAATTAGCAAGGATGTGGTGAAAAGTCAACCCACTCCTGGTCGTGTTTCTTTTTCCTGATTCCTAAAGTAAAAATGAAGGCTAGTTGTGTATTTCACCTGTTGGTTTTGTTTTTTTTTTTTACAGTATATCTGTAGCCTTGCAGCTTGACCCCTTTTTAATAAAAGTAGATCATGAATTCATTTTAAAATATAATTGTGCTTTTTGTAAATACATAATCTTTAACTTTAGTTACAGCGTAAAACTGCAAAATTACAGCATCTTGGTTTTACAAAGCCACAGTTCAAAAAAATTGAGTTAAAAAATATATATTTTATTCCATTTATTATATGGCCATTTATTTAATATATATTTTAGATTGTTTTATGCTACTTTTGTTGAGTGTGGTAACCCTTTTCCCCTGAATTAGTACAGCCTAAATGTAGAAGTCCAATCCTATGGTTCTGTTCCCCTGTGAACTGAGAAGGGGTGTACCTTCAAGAAGACTGCAGAGAGGTATAAGGGATATTTTACTAACGCGTGGTATGACAAGGGTACCTAAAGCTCTTTAGTTGTAAGGCAGCAGCACTGTAAGTCAGAGTTGTGTATGTTCAGCTAAAAATCACAAAGAAAACTGCATGAAAATACATGAATCTACTTTTTAAAGTAGTTATTGCTCTGTCCAGGAAGGTGACTGGCATTGCAGCGGGCACAGAGTGCCACTGGGATGGTGTGAAGTCCGCGGGTGAGCACACCACAGCCTGTCTGTTTGCGGGCGCTGGCTCTTGCATTGTGCGCTCCGCAGCCCAACTTCCCCTCTGCGGAGGGGGAAGCCTTGTTTATCTCCTAGGAGATGGAAAACCAATTTCTACTTCCCGATGAGAAGCTGACAGGCTATTTGACTTAACAAGAGAGGCAGGCCGTGTGATTGAGAAGAGGGAAATTGCATGCCATAACATACCAATATAAATGCAATTTATTTTGCATGTGCTATATAGCTCCAGGCACACATTTTGGGGGTGTGTGAGAATTTTTTGCATGCTGAAATGTGAGCTCTAAATAGCAAAAAGAGGCAAATTTGGCATCCAGACTGTGTTTATAATCTTGGGTTTATTTTTACTGTAATTGCTTAGCATGCTTTTATAAATGCTCCTAATGTATTTGTGGGGCAAAGTGCAGAGAAGCTGAAAAGAATGAGCTGTTAACTAGGGATCTATCTTGTCCCACAGTTGCAGGCTTGTTCTGACATGTGGCCAAGGCTGCTATTCTGGTACCGCCTTTACTGGTGTCCTGTCCCTGCGCAGCTCTCCAGGACAGCTCTGCTGAGACGGAACAGTTCAGTACCGACTAGCCTGTCCCATAATGTGTCAGAATGGGCATCATTGGTCTAAACCCCCATTCTTTGTTCTCATCGTTTCCTATTCTAGCTGATTGATCATTTATATGAGTTCATTGTGAATATCTTTGTATTTTTAATGCTGTGTGTCAGGGCATCAGCAGCATTTACAGTGTGCTTGCTAATCTGTGGACCCAGGTATGCTTTTTAAAGGCAAGTCCCTTTTGAGCACAGCTGTAGGAGTGAGTCACAGGCAATGCAGTAAAATGAGGTAATAATGAGCAGGATTGGCTGATATACCTATAAGGTAAATTCTTTAAATAGGTTTATGGAATTTGGCTTGTACTTCAGTGTTTTGGTATGACTTTGTCTTCCCTAATCAGAAGTAGCAATTAGAAAGCAAGGAATAAATAATCTGAGAGCCTGATGCGGCATCCCATGTTACTTCATAATCTTTCGTATGCCAAGTGGTCCTTGAGCTCTGCGGCAGTCCAAGGCAAAGGTTCAGTTTCTCCCCTGCCCAGCCACAGAAGAACACACTTCTGTACGAGAAGCCTGGGTCAAGGCTTGGTTCTGCTCGGACCTTGGTAAACACAGGTGGAGGAGAACATTTCTTGGAAGTTCTGTGTCCTTTTGAAGCCTTTAAGAGGTTACAATTCACTGAATTGCCTAGAGACAAGAAGGCTTCCCAGAGAGAGTAAAGGAAGAAGAAAAGTCAGAATGCCTTTTGCTTTTCTGTGATCAGACTGGATTAACATCAGTGCTCACAAGTGATAATTGTGTATATAGAAGCTGCATTTGTGGGATTCAGATGCTGTAGGTGATGCTCTTAACACACAATATTCATTTAAGGTGGCGTTTTAATTAGTAGGACGTCGATACGACTTGTTTATTAAAACTTCATGTTTCACAGAGTAAGTTGGTAAAATATGGATTGTGAATGAAATTTTGCGCAGTTGGAGGCAGAGAGGTTAGAGACAGAGAGGTTAGAGACAGGATGCTGAGCTTGGAGGGTTTGCCACACCTGATCAGCCCCATCTGCTGTGATGATGCTGGCTGTAAGGTGACTGCTGTTTCTGGTGAGCCCTTCAGATCCTGCAAAAATACCCCATATCAGGTGTGAGTTTTAGCAATACGTCAGCAATGGGGAGTGCACTACAGCTTTAATACTGTTCTCTTCAGCAGATGTCGTCTTCGTTTGAAGCCTCAGAAAATGAAGGACTGAGAAGGCTGGTGAAGGGAAAAGGTGAACAGGTTCGTCTGTGTGCAGCCAACCAGCCAGGAGCTGGGTCAGGGCTCGGCCCCGCTCTTGGAGGGGCTGCAGTGCGGAGTGGAGCTTGCCAGGCTGCTTTTGGTTCCTGGCTCACGTTTCTGTGTACGTGTGGACACTGTTCTTCCCCAGCTGGTTTCTTTGGCTCTGGTGTTAGCTGCACCCATGTCGTCTCAGAGTGGAAGATTAGTCTGCTACTGTCAGTGTTAAATAGGACTTTGAGCTTGAAGGCTCCAAAGGTACTGACAAAAGAGCTTTCAAATCTGCCCCTCCAGTTTTAGAAATCCAAATGCAGCTCAGCTAGAATTGATCTGTACCAATTTCCCTTTCAGTTCCTTCTGCTTTCAGCCAGCTCCTACAGATTCAATTCTGGCTTTTGTTCTCAGCTGATTGCGCTGGGTTGCTGTGGCCGCATGCTAATGCAGCGTTCTAGATGGAGCAGTTGTGCACCCGCTTGCTTTCCGGCTGAGGAGGAATTCAGCGTTGGAAGGTGTGTGATCTGGGCTTGGACTTGCCTAAGCACAAATCCGAGTAATGAATTAGTCATCAGACACGGAATTCATTTCCCTGGGGACATGGAGAGGGAGGCTGGTACAGCCCAGCTGTCAGTCAGGAATGGCTGATGCAGGAACTCTTGCCAGCTGAGAAGGTTCCCCCCACCCCTGCTAATATAGTAAGGCTAGGTTGCCAAATCCTTTAGTTTGGTATTTCAGTAGTAACATGAGTGCTTTATAGTGTGTGCTTAAAGGCTCTGGTCTCTTTACCTAACTTACATAAAAACGTTAACTGGCTGTTTGGAAACTAAGGGCAGCAGACCTTAATTGTGGCAACTCTGCAGTCTCCTACATGCGAGGCCATTTTACTGAATCCTATTTACGCGGTAAGCAGGGTATGCCGGAGGGGTTTGCCATCCTCCATCCATTTCGGGAGTGATTTCATGGTTATTGAGGTGGTAATGGGGTGAGTTTGGGAAGAGATGTTTCTGCTCTATCACCTTCTTATCCTTGGCCTCAATTCTCATTTTGTTTTGTTTTTTTGCCTCTCATGTTAGTGTTCAGCTGAAGCACGTGGCTTGTGGTGGCTGGTCTCATGTATGATAATTATTTTCTAAGATGTTTGGAAGCTTTACCTATTGAGTATGGAAGAGAAATTATGGCATTTTGTGCTCTGTTGTACATAACTAGATCAATGTCTGTTTGAGATTTTCACTTATATGCACTGTTTTGCTCTTCAGAGTGGGTAAAAAAGGCTAGTGTCGGTATTCTCTTCCTGCCTTATGAATTTTCCTGTCATAACTTCCACCTGTGCTGATCCTTTGGAGGGCTGTCGTTGTGCCTCCTAGCCAGTGGGTCAATTTTTCTGTTACTTTTGCTGGACAAACACCATGTGCAATAGCAGATAAATGAGTGATTCTCCGCTGTAGCGAGGGGAAGTGGCACAAGAACCTCAAGATTATGGTTGATACTGTGGGCTTTTGAATTTTTTTTTTTTTTTTTTTTTGAATATCGAATAATGATGCCAAAGTCCTCCAAATACTAGCTTCCAGTTTGCCTTGGCTTTCTGGTACCCGAAGGGCTTGATTTTTATTAAATCCTATACTGAATTGTGCTGGAAGTGCAAAATTAAAAAATTGCAGGGAAGTTTATTCTGAATATTGCAAGAAGCTGTGATTTACATGAAACTGCACTTTATACTTTCACTCTTTTCTCTGAATATTTTGCAGTTACTTCAGCAAAAGTCTTTTTTGTCAAAGTGTGGTCTGGAGATTGGAAGTGCTCAGTTTCTGCTGCTGTAATGTTGCTGTATAATCCCTTTATACCAATTACAGGAGATCCCAGAGAGGGGAAGAAGCTTAGACATAGCGTTATGTCCACAACTTCCTTCAGTTCTCTTGCAAATACCCATCAGACCTTACAGTCTTCACGTGGTTCTGCTGTCGTGAGATTTTTTTAAACAGATGAAGTAAACCCCAAACCTCTCAGAGTATTAACCGATGTTAGTACAGGTTTTCATCTTTTAGGAGTAGCTTGTAACTGTAACTCAAAGAGATGGTATTATTTCAAGAAATGGTTTTTCGGGTGACAATATTTGGCTCTAATGGAATGGAGAAAACTGCCACTGTGAGTTCTCTTCCCATTCTTATGTTTACTTTTTCCAGCCCTTTGGCTAGGCTAAGCCAGTATGTCTTGGACTGCTTGAGAACTGGCATTTTGCCATTCTCTGTGTTTTTCAGTTTCAAGTTTATTTACAGAAATTAGCAAAAATGAGGAAGTGCTTGAAGTACTGTGCTTAGTTGCTTGAGTGTTGTGTTGTGCATGGTCAGAGTTGGCAACTTCTCTAAGTGTTTGAGTCTTAGTTGTGGATTCAGGTTTGGTTTGGGTCATTGTTTTGTCATGCTGTTCTGTTTTTAATCTTTCAAGACTTCATTGGTAAGAGTTTTTAATACTAAGCCCCACTTCTGATTTTTAATTAGACTTCAGTTCTGTGTCAGAAGTGAGGGCAGCTGCTTTGCACTTGCAGCTTCTGGATTACACAGCACTAATTCTTCCTGTTTTGCGTAATGTTGCACTGATCTTTGTTGGAAAGTTAGTTTATCTAGATCTTCAGTTTTCCATGTTGGAGCGTGACAAGAGGGTATTTGAACTGAAAACAAAGGCTCAAATGGCTATTTGAAACCTAAACAAAGCAGGGAGCATGCCGTCTGAGAGTGAATTGACTGGTTTTTATTCGGTGCCTCTCTTGTACGCCACGCTTGGTGAAATTATTTATTGATGGAGAGGAAAGTTCATAATTTGGTTGCAAAGTCCGTGGCTGTTCCTGAGAAGAGGCAGAAGAGAGGAGGCGGCGTCCGCTCTCTGGTTACGTAGCTCTGTGGCGCACCGTGTCTGCCCACCGACCTTACATTAATCTTCTGTGCTTTCCTTCAGCATGTGGGAGAAAAATGATCTGTTCAGATCCTAATAAAAAGTGGCCTATTTAATAAGCATTCTGTACATATATTTATTTACAAATATTCTTGATCTTTAATTAAGGAATCCAGCTCTGTTACTTGCTGCTTGGTGCTCACTTCCAGGCTGGGGAGTCTGCGAGAAGATCGCTGACTGCAGAATTTGACTGCTGCGTGCATCTGTCTGTTCAAAACAAGCAGTTTTGCAGCTGATCAAAGCAGGAGGATTATGCTGCTGCCGTGGAACTAAACCAGCGAGGGGGGATAAATGGCAGCTCTGAAGCAGGCCTACCTGAACTGACGGGCTCTTTGTTGTTGACAGGATAATGTGAATAATTTGTTGGTTTTGTACTTTTTTTTTTTTTTAACAGAGGGGTTGTTTGTTCTGTTGGAATATCTACTCTTGCATTTCAAAGCCCAAACAACTGGGTTACTTTTAATGGAAAGCTGTGTTGCATATAGTTCCATATGCAGTGCAAAGTTTATCCCTACCTGAACTGACGGGCTCTTTGTTGTTGACAGGATAATGTGAATAATTTGTTGGTTTTGTACTTTTTTTTTTTTTTAACAGAGGGGTTGTTTGTTCTGTTGGAATATCTACTCTTGCATTTCAAAGCCCAAACAACTGGGTTACTTTTAATGGAAAGCTGTGTTGCATATAGTTCCATATGCAGTGCAAAGTTTATCTTTCACCTCTGTGGATGTGGGTTTTCAGAACACTTTTCTTACAAAGAAAAGAGGGATTTTGTTTTGCACACATGTATTAATAGTCTGAATGTAAAACCTGCATGGAGGCTGTTACGTCTGTCTTATTAAGCAGTATATTTATCCCAGAAATGGAGAAGTATGTGAAACTAGCAATATGTTACGGATTATAGTTGCCTTTTGTGCTGTAGGTAGACAGTCAGGTTGGGTCTTTTCTCCCCATACATTTCTGCTTTCTAAGTTACCAGATATTCTCACCAAAATGGCATTTATTTAGGTAGCTATATTCAAAGGCAGTCTTTTTGCTTTCTCTCTTTTCTCTCTTTTCTGTTCATCCAAAGTGCACCTCTATGTATAGTAAGTATTTGTTATCAGCCAATATAATCTTCTTAATGTAAAAAGAAACAGCTTTTAGAGCAAATAAATTTTTTCACCAGTTCTGCACTTAAGCATTTTCATTTGTCATTTGTTTACAATTGATCTATGGATGTAAATTTGAAATTATTTGCAAAAACCTAATTTTCCTAGGTTGAATTGAAACTCACGCAAGTCTTGACGTTTCTGTGACCTGTTAATAATAAAATAAATAAACGAACAGCACAAACTTTGATCTAGTGGTTCAGGAATTCTATCTGCTGAAATGCTGGCTGTCCCTGTCCAGAAAGAGCCAGTTGAAGAACTAAACCGGCTGCCATTAGCTGTGGCCTCTTCTTTGTGGACAGTGAGGTTCTCGCCTCTTCTCTTCTATTGTTATTTCAAGTTAGGAAACCAGTAAAAAGTTGAAGACTTTCCTGTTAAATCAAGAGTAGAAATACATCAACGTGTCAACTACAATCTGTTACTGCTCCTGTCAAATTGGTTACATTCGCAGAGTACAAGTAACATTTGTGAGATCGGATCATTTTTAAAGGCAGATTTTGTTTAATAGCATTCTCTTGTCATTTCATTTTTATTCAAGCTTTCTCGTTACTGCATAGCGAGGAATTTTATGACTGAAATAGGAGTGGGTGTCTGATTCTTTGACAAGCTGATTTTGAGTCTGGCTGTATCTTGCTTTTATAGACTACAATATTTCTTTTATCTTTTTTGGGTAGCTAATTTAGTGTCCAGTAACTGAAGACGCTTGTATCTTCCATAAAATGTTAGTGCAAGAGTTTGAACTTGGATTATGTGCAACTGCCGGGGAGCCGAGGAGGAAGAGGAAGAAGCAGAAAACCGTGGTTTGGTTTCTGGGCAAGGAGTGAGTTTCTGCAGAAGGCATGGCGCTTGGCAAGGGGGAAAACCAAGATTGATGGTGTTGAGCTGTTTCATTCCTCGTGTTCATTAAATCTTGTAAAACTGTTGGAACCATGACTTTCTTATAGAGGAAAATAAAATAACGTGAGTAAGCTCAGAGCCTTTACTGCTCTCCAGTACATTGTTTATATATGACATTGTTTTCCTCAGAATTGTTAAAATGGGTCTGCCAGATTATCTTAAAGGTATCTTGACTTGTTTATCGCCTAAGCAAAAGTCTCAATCTGGGAATAAGGTCTGTCCTGCCTTGCCTCTGAGATGAAGTTAGCTAGTTTGATGGATGGGCTGTTTCTTGTATCTTTTTTGCAGGATTTTATTGAAGTGTTGTTGAAAGTCTGGGTATGGCTCTGTAGTACTGAAAAATGTAGGCTTTGACGAGTGCCTAATTAGGCAGTTGTCATTCTTAGCCCATTGCCTGTAAGTGAAAGCTGTCGGAAGGGTACACGTATGCTGGTGTGTATTCTCTTAGAAACCATGACCAGTGTAGACCAAGGCTGTAGAATATGGATTGTGGTTTTTGTTGTGATTGAGAAGCATGAAGAGATTTGCTGGTGAGTTCTGAGTGACTTGGAGGTTGTTCTCGTCTCTAATTTTTTCTGCTTTGTGATCATCTTCTGTGGCACTTGATCAGTTAAGCCACCGGTGTTTTCTGTTCTCCCTGAGCTGCTCTCTCGCAAGCTTTCCTCTTTGTGTTTTTTTCCCTGAAATTATCCTTTCAGTGTAGCAACTGGACTAATTTTGTTTTGTGAGCATCTTATGCTAGTCATCAGAATGACTGTTCCAGTTGTGAAGAGGACCTCTTAAATAATAGCCAGATTGCACCTCATTCCACGATCCACTGCTGTAGCTGGTTTTGGTGTCAAAATTTACTTACAATGAAGTTCATTTTAAGCTCCCCTAGCAGTTGGTGCTGGCAGAGAGCAAGGACACGATGGTCTGCTTATTAGAGAGAGCAAGAGGCAGTTTTGTCCTCCTGTCGCTTCGTGCTTTGCATCGCCTGTTGCCAGTGGTGCGAGGCCTCTAGGTTTTGCATCTCCTGCTCTGCCGTGGGTCCAATGGAATTTCAGACGTTTCACTGTGTATTAGGATTTTAATTTTTTATATTTAACCTGTTTAAGGGCCCCCTTTACGTATTTAACACATTTCCTTTTGGGGAAAGGGTGTTGTTTGTTTGATTTGGACTCGGTGGTTAGCTTTAATCAGCAGCGTGGCATTAAGAACTTTTATCTGAGTACAGGCTTGAGAATGGAAAAAAATCAGTCTGGCTTCTCTCTGTTCTTGCTGTTTGTGTATGAAAGTGTGTTGGAGCCTTCCCTGGTGATGCTGGTACTTCATTTGAATATCTTGGAAGTGATTTCTTATAAGTAAATTTATCCTGTGGAAGAAACTTTAATCATCTAGATTTTTTTTTTTTTTTTCATTACTTCCCCAAACCCGGTTGGAAATTCATGAAATCTGGTAGGGGTTCCAAGACCCTTAAGGACTTGCAATGTTAAAATGATTCATTAACTGTTCTAATTATGTGACTTCTAGGGCATGCCTGCATGCTTCAGGGCAAATATAATGACAGATAGATGATACCTGGCCTGGCCTAAATGAAGGCTTCTTCTTAAATGCATCTGGACAGCTGGTGTGATTGTTAAGAATTTTAGCCCCCAAAAATGCAAAATATGATTGGTACTTGGGAGTCTTTGTTTGGCAGCTACTTATTTGAAGGGCTGAAAAACTTGCCACAGGACTTTCTCCCAAGGGTTAATGGAGGATTTAGTTTGTTGATGTTCTGAGTGCTCCTTGCTCTTCTTAAAATCAATAGAGACAGTTTTTAAGAAACTTTTTTTTTTACACCTACAAAGGCAAAAGTCTTTTATCTGTGAAGCAAAAAGAAGTAAACAGATCTATATTTTCCTGTGATTGATGTGGGCTGATACAAGCTGCTTTTGAAATTCAAACTGCAGGCAGCTTCTGACATCTGTATTGCAGGTAGCTTCTCTGAGGTGGACTTGTAGATAAGGCTGTTGTGTAGGCCTCTTGCAACGTTTAATGTCAGAAAGCTGAGCTAAGATGTGTTAATTTTATTAACGTAGGTAAATTGAAGCAGTGATAAAAGGAGGGTGGTGATTTGTAAAAGTGTATTTTAAAGAGCAGTAGACCCGAGTCTTTCCGTTTTAACTTCAGTTTCTGTTCAGGAGGGGTAAAATGTCATTAGCTGAAACCAAGAATAACAAAAGCTTAATTTCCTCACAGAAGAAGAGAAGCTCTTAATCTAATGAAAGCCTTGATGTCAGGAGCAGAGAAATCGGCTTCTTGGGAGGCGTTGTATCTGATGGTTCGTCTTGTTGGTAATCATGCCAGAGTTAGGCTGCTCGTCGCTATTTCTGAACAGCAGTGGAATAAACTTCTGTTAGCCTCGGCTTTCACCTGTGCTTTGTCACTGAGTGCTGAAAGAAAGGCATGCTGGTACTTTATAGTTTGTTTAGGTTTGCCAAAATGGAGTTTTAGTGTATGTTATTAATTTGTTGTTGTATCAAGCATGTCTTTTGAAAATGCTCCTTTTGAGTCTGAGTGAGGAGGGAGAAGTTAAGTTGCTGATACATCCATAAATTGAAAATAAACCTAAAATTGAACCTAAAAGTAACTTTCTGTTACTCTGTATGGAAGTGATCATTTGGAGTCTTGAATGGTATCTACAGGGAGTAACAGAACTGGTCCCATTGGAATTAGTATGAAATTAGAACTTTACATGCAAATAAGATCTGAGAACTAAACACTGCACTACCACCACCCCATGCTAGTCAGTTTTGGGTTTTTGTTTTGTTTTTTTGTTTGTTTGGTTTTTTCCTCTTGCCACCCTGAAATAGAGAAGTCCCCGGTGACATTTCTCAAAAACGCAGAGTGCTCTTAGGAAAAATGCTGCTGTTGGAGGCTGTAGGATCCTGGAGGGAGCAATGTGTTGTTGCAGTTCAGTAACCACAGGATACTTGGAAGGAACAATAGAGAGAGGTATGTGGAAGGTTACACACATTCTCCAGTTGCAGGCAAGAACTGTTTTTCTTGCATTTCCTTTCGAGAAACCATCAGGCTCATTAAGATGATTAATTAATGCAGTTTACTGCCATTAATCTTTCTGAACGCCAATATATGTAGCATGCAGTAAAATCCATTAACATGCTGTGACCCTGTGCTAATTGTTAAACTCTGCCCTTCTTTGAACAGCTTAGTGCTGAGGCAGATGCACATAGATTATAGTGGGGTAAGAATGGCTCTCTCACAAATGAAAATATTTAATTTGATAAAACAAATAATAATGCTAGCTCTCTCGCTCTTCAGTTGTTGAATGACTTAAGTGGAGTAGAGTATGTCATTAATGGTATTAAATGTTATTAAATAGGAGTGAGGAAGACATGATAAGGGAAGGGAGAAAATCGGTGTATCATGTACAACCTTGGCCCTGTGACAGGTTGATCCATAAAAGAACTCATTTAAAACTTGTTTATTTAAACTATTTGTCATACAGTTCACTGGCTTCGGAAAATGAAGATGAGGGAAAAATGAGCACAGTCAAGGTTTCAGATAAACCACGGGTTTCATGTGACTGTGATTTGAGTCACCCAGTACAATGGAAGTAAGTGTGCAACGAGACTTGCTAACTTAAGGCAGTCTTTCAAAACCTAGTTAAAATGCTAGTGAGAGCTACATATAAAGAAATTTTACAGAACCCTTTTTTTTTTTTTTAAATTGTTTTACAGTAGTAATGTGAATACCTACTTGAAGAAAAATATGATGTGCCTAGAAAGATAGACAGTACCTGAACTTCAGGAAGAATAAGATGGAAGGTTAAGATGGCTGCAGTGACTAAAACATTGATGGAAGGCAATGCTCATCTCCAGAATGATGGATAAAATCCCATGCAGCTATGTTTAGAGAAGTATGTGATTATCTTCATGCTCCCAATTGTATCAAAAGTGATTATTTACATCTTGTAAATTGATGTTTCTTGTTTAAATCTGCAGGGTATTCTTGATGCTGTTCTTCAGTTGATTGTAGAAACTAATTGGGGGAGAAAGATTTATGGCTACAATTTACTCATAATCTCAGTGTGTTTTCATTTGAGTCAGTTGAGAGAAAGAGGTTCACCTCCTCGTATAAGAAATCCACGTGAATTCATAATTCAGGTAAAAAACCGAAACCAAACAAACCAAAACACACACCCCTTTCCCCCCCCAACAGAAATCCTCACTATTTTAACATGTCTGTCTTAGACAAAAGGATATGAATTATAGATTAACTTTTCAAAATCCTTTACTAAGGGAAGACTTTCTGTTTTTAAACAGATGCTATTTAGAGTGTGCAGTAGTGGTGAATTCTTTTTAGGGTAATGGCAAAGCTCTGAGTTACTTCAAGACTCAATAAATCTCTCCTTGAAGTACTGCTGGTGCTGTATGTAGTTACTACCTGGGTCATGTTGCTGGACATCCATGAGGACAGAGCTCTGCTCTTGCCATGGTAAGAGGCCTGATGCTGCGATACGACACTCTGTTTGAATCTGTCTAATGTTCCTTTGGATGCTTTTGGTCGCTATAACTTCCAGAAAACTTTTTTGTAACTTCCTCAGACAGCTCCAGCTTCAATGGATATTGAATATTATTTGTCCAATGCAAGCCATCTGTTATCTGTTTTGGCAGTCTTCAGTTAGTAGCATTCAAAGAAAAAAAATGCTTCCCTCAGTGCTGCGTTTTTTTGCTTTAACCTCTTCAAACAAGTTAATTTTGTGGTGTTCGTCCATTTGCCCAAGTTTCTTATCTCTGCAATCCAGGCTTGAGGATTCACTTGCAGACCTAGTATTTGGGGATTTGGAAGGGAGAGGTGTGGAGGTAGGAAGTAGCGTTATCTCAATTATTGGTTACTTTTGCATTTCTTCCATTAATCTTCATTTGTATGATAAAACAGCTTAAAACTATATTCACTTCAACTGGCTGAATTGTGGAAATTTATTTTTATGCTATCACAAATCATGGCATTCTTACGCCACTTGAATCTGGTTGGAAGAGCCGGTACTAGTGATGGTGACGTAGGCTATAAGCAGACCTAATGGTTCTGTTCTTTGAACCCCTGCAACTGTGACTAGGCATATTTGGTCAAAATTTCACCCTGTGCTGGTACTTCTCAGCTCCTAGCATGCATGCACACAGTAAAGAATACTCTTAGGAGAATAAGTTCCTGGTGAGACCCCCAGAGCATGCAGTTGCAGGAGAGTACTGCATGTTCATAATATCTCTGCTGCAGTTATATTTTTGCTTAGGTTTTTTTTTTTTTACCAGAATTTAGCCACTCGCAGCTGTGATGATAGCATGAGTGTCTCACACCGGTATTAACGCACGACTAATTTTTTTACCCCCTGTAAATAGGTGCTGTCCGTGGTGGGGGACGGCGTTGCTTACACCAGGTCTCAGCTGCATTAAACTGCTTTAATCTTGTACATAGACTTATTCTTCACTAGATCCATCACAGGTGTTTGTTCAGAACTTTGAGACTGTTTAATACTATAAATATGGAAGTATGGCTAATTCCAGGGTTCCCTTTCCTCAAATCACTGGTTTCTGTAACCCTTGGCTTTTAGGCAATCTGATTAAAAATTGGGTCTGGTGGAGAGCAAGCTGATCTCCCTGGTGCTCCACCTGTGTGGTATCGGCAAGTGTGGGCCAACAGTGAGGAGTTTTGTCTTATGACCGCACTTGCAGCCGAAGTGAGTTATTTGAAATGAATAAGAAATGTTACCATCAAGAAGAGGATGTCAGGTCTTTTAACTTAAGGTTCAGATTGGCATGGAACAATTGACATTTCTTTTAGGGGTGTGGGCAGTTTTTGGCAAAAGCCCTCAGAAATACTTGGGTGGTGCTAAAGCTTCTGTTGTGCATTTGCAAACAACTTGAACTGCTTACTTGTCTTGTAACTTGAGAGGGGGAAAAAAGTTGAGTAGATGGCAGCCTGAAAGGTTTTGTGTGAAGTTAAAAAAATTATTTGGTTTCTGTAAAAGTGTTATTTGAGGAATGCACAGACTCTAAACTAGAAAAGTGTAGGATTTTTCTCCACTCTGCACAGTTACAACTGAAGGGACTTTGTTCATACTTTGAAAACATGGTTTGTGTTAGCAACAGAGTATAGGAATCTCTGTAACTTTCTGGAAGTTTGTATCACGTGAGAATTTTCTGTGAGAAAACAGTAAAACTTAATTTTCTACTAGCAATTGGACCATCTTTCACTGAAAGATGAGTTTGAAACAAAAAAACCAACCTGAAATGAACAACACTTCCAATGGGTTGCCTGAAATTTTAGTAACCTATACTTATTGCTAGGTTATTTTTTTATAGGTTGCAGGGGAAAAAATAAATCAAGAATAAATTGAAGAGCACTCTCTCTGCTTTTTTGGTGTCTTAATTCCAGCATTTAAACTTAGAATTGAGGTTAAAGTAAGTTTGTTTTTACATGTCAACCATATATGCTACTGTCTCTATAAAATGAGAGTGAAGCTAATTAACTACGAATGAAATACAGCATTGCGTTGGGTAGGGGTTTATTGCTTGCTTTCTTGACAGCATGAGGCTTGTGATTATACTCTTCCTCAGTTTTTGAGCATATGATCTGGTTTCCATAGAAGGATGGAAGGCCTTAGTATTGCTAATTTCCTATATTTTTTTCTGCAGAAAGAGGTGGTTGAGAGACTCAGGTTGTTCTTTTCTTTGTTGATAGCTGGGCCCGCATGAGAAAGCAGAAGTAACCTGTGGTGGTTCTGGAAGATAAGTTCGGTTTATTGCATTGTGGTGCTAGAGGGAGGTAATAGATATCCATGAGGAACCCGCTTCCTTTTTTTTTTTTTTCCCTATGTAACAGCTTATTTACTACCGAATAATTGCATAAATATGGGGGTAAGGTATGTTCTGAAAATGTCACTGGAGTTTCTAATTCCTCTGTGATTTTCTTGGTGGTTATTCACATATCCAGTAAGCTTTCTGAGCATCAGCAGGCTAATCCTGTGGAGATTAATTACCTCTGTGAAGTGCTGTATAGTCAGAGAATGAATTTGTTTCCGAGATATTTGGGCAGTTCAGAGTTGCCAACCGTATGCTCAGAGAGGAATATTTGGTCATAGGCCTGGCGCAGGCAGATCCACAGGCTGTTTGTAGCCTGGGAGTTTGGGACTGATTATTTAGTGTAGTTTCAAACACAAGGAACTTTCAATCTAAATTTGATTCCTACATAGAAATTAGATGTCTTTAGAAGTTGCAATGTATTCTTATGACAACTTTCATGTTATTTTAGATGAACATCTCACGAGGTCACTCCTCTTTCTGTTTTGAAGCTCATACTGCCGCAACATCATAATTAAATGGGATGCATTTTCTAACTTTAACATACATTGTTTGATGAGTTTTTTTGAGACATCAGAAACTGGAATAGCTTAACATAGAATGGTAAGAGAAAAACAGATTGTTCTTCATTGAAAAATAGAAGGAATTGAACCAATATTTATTGCATTTTTATAGCTGTTTCAGGTCCATGGCTGTGAGCAATCAGCTGTATCTATCTGTCTTCTAGTTCAGGAAAGCCGCTGACATGATCTCCAGTTAATCACTGTGATCATTTGAGACTTGATAGCTGCTGAAATAATGAGAACATACCATCTTTGTTATAACATTTGTAGTGATGGGTTTTTAGCATATATTGAATATTGCACAAGATACTAAAATCTCGTAACTCTTTAAAAGAAACCTCTCTACCTGGTTGATTGCTTGGATTGGATGAATAATGCAAGATAATTTGAAATGTATCTCTTTCCATCAAAAAGGATTATTTGAAAATTGGTCTTTTCTAGCCTACAGTGTCTGAACAGTTTTGATGCTTGAGATATCTTCTTTGGTCATCAGAAGACCACCTTCTTCAGTAACTTCAGTAAACCAAGAAACAGTTGTGCCAAATACTCTTAAAGTACAAAAGGGGTCTTTATCATAGCTATCCTGCTTGGAGATAAAATTGCTACTCTAGGTGGGACGTATTGATGTTAATTTTGGAGTGAAAGGAAGGGGGAGAGGGGAGAACGTGTGCTGTGGTCTGAAAATCTACCAAGTCTCGCCTCCTTTCCCATTTTTGAGATTCCTTGGTAGTAGTTAGACCCTGTGTACCTGAAAAGGAGTAGACAAGAATTTCTCTTAAACTCTTGGCACTCCTTGGTTCAGACTTTAAAGAAAGCTTTGGATTCTTTTGTTGGAGGTTCAGCATTTTACGTTTCTCAGGTGCCTAAGAGGTAAGGAGCTGAAAGCTGTTTTGGAGCCTTGGTGTCTTATTTTAGTATACTAGCTTGGTCATCACCCCTGCTATCTGATAGCCTTAATCCATCATGGAAACCTACCTGCCTCTTGGCTTTCAGCTCTGCTGTCTTGTCATGAAGGATTGTTTCTACTTGCCTATGCCTTTGAATGTGGTGGTTTACGCTTTTTTCCTGAACTCAAGTCACCCTGAATCTTTTATTAGCTAAAACTACTAACTGGTTTGGCTGGTGATACTGAATTGTGTGAAATACTTGTGCTTCAACTGTTGCTATCTCGGTAGGATATGGATGGCCTTTCACGCAATGTCTGTCAGAAAATGGATCGTGTGTATTTGAATCTGGCTCTATAGCCATTATTTTCCAGTTTCTAAATATTGATAGCTTATTACACAAGTCTTAAAAAAAGGTATCTATTTCAGGAGCGAGCTGTTTACTGAGCTCTGGAACTGAGATTTTTTCCCATGTTTCTCAAGTTGCGGTTTTGGTGTCTGAGACCAGTACAAGCTCAGACCACAAGTTTTTCTTTAGAAGTGCCTTCATGACAGAAACTCATCTAAACAGGCTTCCAGCAAGTTTCATTCTCTCACATCTACCTACTGCTTTGTCTTATTTGGGGAAGCTGCTGATGGGTTCAGAGGCTTCGGGGCGAGGGGCGAGAGAGGTAGCCCATGCAGAAACTGGGCTCAAACGGTCGCGCTCCTTGGGCGGGGGTGGTGGTGGAGAATCTCACTTAGACTCTTGGACAGTTGTTCATTCAGTATCCGCGTACTGGCTTATCTTCAGGTCTGCCTGCCTGCATGTTACAGTACACCTAACTTACTAATTGCTGCACTGATTGATTTCTAACAGCTAAGATAGCTGAAGCAGCTTGATCAGCAGGGAGACGGGTTGTTGAATTTGAGACTTGCTGAAGCGCTAAGCATTGATATGTCATCACCTATAGATGCCTACATTTCTCTATATCACTAGCGATACAAGGTGCATTACGTGTTAGTGACAATTGCCCAATTAGATTTGGCTTTGTCAAAAGGATATCTCTTTTGGAGAAATCTGCACAATTAGGATTTTTTCAGAAAGATCCTATTTTTTTACATAACAGATGATTCTAACATTTTTGCAAGCATTTCTTCTTCGGGTCTAACACAAATAACATTTTAAACAGTTTTAAACTTCATGAAGTTGAGTTTGGACTATTCTGCAAAGTGAGCTGTTGATTTTCGTGTAGTAGTTAAGAAGAGGTCTCTGAACTAGAGAATAAAGGCACTTTGTGGGAGGCCTGTTAGTGTCATCTGAACTCTTCTGTCTTCCCCACTTACTTCCTCTTCAGGGTTTTCTTTGTTCTTGATTTTTCTTGTTCCAACCTCACAAATGGTCTCTCAGGATAAAAAGTACCTGTGTTTTACAAGGGGAATTCTTTCTTTAAAGAGCTGACACAGATGAGTGAGCATCACCCAGATTTCTCTCTTGCTTTCATGTACTTTCCTGATGGGTCACTGGAGCCTGACCTCACTTATGCTGGCCACTCGTGCTTTTGAAAAAACTAAATGGAGGAATCTGAGGCAGTAGCTCATTCTCCAGGGAACTGGTATGACTTGGAGGATGAAATGAGATTTGGGTACGAGGTTGTGGCTGTCTTTAAAGACCACATTTAGGCATAAAATAGTGCTAGCAGTCAGGATTTAAGAACAATTCACTTAAGAGAAAAGTAAAAACCAAAAAACTTCTAGAGGCTTTGTTTAAGCAGAGTAGTTGAACATTTCGTAAACTTTTTCCCCCTTTTCAAGCACTTGCTGTTAATTCTGGCATAACTCCTTTGTGTAGTAACCTCCCAAGCCAGGCCTGTATTTGAGGCAGTTGTGAATCTGCCTCAGATTATGGTAAGGAAACATTCCCAATTATTTAGACTTGCCTATTCAAGGTAATGGTCTTGACCGCTGTGTTTGATATGCCAGACAGTGCCACACGACAAAAAGCAACAAAATATGAGGTTCACTACGATGGAGATCCGTGATGAAAACTCAGAATTTTTTTATTAAATTCTGTTTTTGTGCATAGTACAACACAATGTAAAATGACTAGTGTGATAATACAGCATATTAAGGAAATTTATAGCTTTTTTCCCCAATCTTGCAGACGTTTCTGCAAGACTGGAACACAGCATTTCTGAACCGATGCTGTGAGATCAGATGCTGTCAGAAAGTTGCTGATGTGGAGTAGTTTCTCCTGGTTTAGTGAAGTTTTTGTTCTTACTGCCTGAGGACGTCTGACTGATGCTGAAAAACTCTATATAGAGTTTCATAATTGTTACCTCTTAGAAGTTGGTCATCTTCTATGCCCGTGTCAAGATAACACGCGCACTGCTGTTTTTTCTTATGAGCCTCTAGGGAGTGGGTTATCATGAATAATAAGAAATGTAATATTCCAACCAAGAACTGCTTGTTGGTCAGTATTTAACTATCTCTTCTTGATATTCTCCTTATAATATTACTTTAGAGGATTTTCTTAAATAGTTGTCAAATAGAAGTGGAAAAGGAGAAGGTCATTTTCCTTTAACTTAAAACGATGTTGTGCAAGCTGAGCTACTTCAGAAAATTTGTGTGCTTACTTCTGAGAAGCAGCTGGTAAAATTCCAGGCTGAGCGAGAGAATAGAGAGCAGACATCACTGCCGGGGTATTTACTGCAAAGTTGTTTCTCTGGCCTGGTGTGGTCTTTAACTTCTGAACATCTCTGGCCCTGTAATGTTGTTGTCTTGTCTCTGGTGCCAGCTTGACAACTGTAACTGCCCAGCTTGTCCACCTAAGTCTCCCACCTAGTAATTTTGCTTCACTTAATTGGTAGAACAGAGTAAAAGTTCTCTATATTTGACTCCTATTTAGTTTAATTATAGTAAATTTTCTCAGAAATAAAATACCACTGTGCTTCATATGTTATGATGCTCATCACAGTGAGCTTCGTGTTCTATGGATATAAGTCATTGTTCTGCATATCAGCTGTGAAGTTGAATGAAGTCTTCTGAAGTCTGCACCTGTGTTAGTGCTGGAACTAGGAACTGAGACGTTGCCTTGGGAATTGGCAGCGCAACGTCGTTTTCGTCTGCAAGATGTGACTGTTTACAGCATCTGTGAAAGCTATTAGATTCGGTTATGAACCATGATCTTTTTGAGCCCAGATCTGTATACTTTAACCAAGCAGTACTATTCTTGAAGTTTACCTTCTCTGTGTTTATCTTCTTTGTGTCTTAAGCCCTTGGTGTTTATGACACGGGAATTTCTTAATCTCTTTGGGGAGTCCTTAACCGTCAAGTCAGCAGCATTGCAGAGACACTGTGGACATGGGTTTGACAGCCTTTGTAAAGGACAGGGGTTGCTGTCTTAATTTCAGTTCCTTAAGGTTTCTTTGCTCACAGCTACAATCAGTTCGTTGCTCTACTTGTGCATGTTACGTACTTTTAACGGTTGATTCAGTAATGAATGCCATTTGCATTGTTGTTCTGGGGTATTTTTGTATCGTGCCTTTGGTCAGCGTGCCAGGTCGTCTTCAGAAGTGCTAGCATAGCAGGCCAGGTAGGCGCTGCTTCTCCAGAATGCCATTACCCTGAGTTACTCCTGCATGTAGTAACTGGAGGGATAATATTCCCAAGTTCTACCTGCAAAATATGAGCATGTAGCAGGTATAAGCATGCCTCTTATGATCCACTATATATGAGGAGCTCCAAGCAGGCTATGTGTCTTGTAGCCCTCCACTTTGACACAGCTATTACTGCTACTGGCTTTGGCTAGTTGTGTAATTTTGTAATGCTGTTGTGGCTGGCTGGTGTACCTCCATAACCAAAATGAAGGTAAATTATAGCATTCAGCACAGAAAACGGATCAGAAGTTAACAATGCTTGTATTTATAATGCAGTTTGAAATTTATCATAGAATCATGGAATGGTTTGAGTGGGAAGGGACCTTAAAGATCATCTAGTTCCAACCCTCCTGCCATGGGCAGGGACACCTTCCACTAGACCAGGTTGCTCAAAGCTCCATCCAACCTGGCCTTGAACACTCCCAGGGATGGGGCATCCACAACTTCTCTGGGCAACCTATTCCAGTGCCTCACCACCCTCATAGTGAAGAATTTCTTCCTGATATTTAATCTAAATCTACCTTCTTTCAGTTTAAAGCCATTACTCTTTGTCCTATCACGACATGCCCTTGTAAAAAGTCCCTCTCCAGCTTTCTTGTAGGCCCCCTTCAGGTACTGGAAGGCTGCTATAAGGTCTCCCTGGAGCCTTCTCTTCTCCAGGCTGAACAACCCAAACTTCTCTCAGCCTGTCTTCATAGGAGAGGTGCTCCAGCCCTCTGATCATCTTTGTGGTCCTCCTCTGGACTTGCTCCAACAGGTCCATGTCCTTCTTATGTTGGGGGCCCCAGAGCTGAACGCAGTACTCCAGGTGGGGTCTTATATTTGAGATGTCATGGTAATAGTGTCTCTTATTGTTCTAGCTGTCTCTTATTGTTCTAGCTTGTTTGTGCTTATCCTTATCTAGGGATTTAATAACACCAATGTTTGGTACTATACTAAAAGAAAAGTGAGGCAGGAGGCTTTTAAAATGGAAAATATTTAATCATTAACTGTTGGAGTGGAGGTGGATTATGGCTCTAGTGGGAACTTTGTTGGTTCTTTTGCACATCATTACAGTGGTCATGGGTACAGTTCCTTGGGGAGATACCAATTCCTCCCTGCCCCCCCCCCCCCCCCCCCCGGGAAAACTGGGAAAAGCTGTGCCCTTGAA
>NW_009215082.1:35564-54521 GCF_000690835.1 Fulmarus glacialis
GGTAAGCTAGGAATAGCTGTGTCCTTGAAGCACATCTTGACTCTGTATGTCTGTGGAAAAGATTTCCCTAAAGCTTTTAGATCTTTGGTTTAGCAAGAAGAAAATATAGCTGCAGAAAAGGAACCACTTAAGTTTACGTTTATTAAATCTCTAAGATTGGAGGGATGGAGAGGCAGACCAAACGAACATGCAAGGGATTTGGCTATAACGAGGCCCTGGCAGCAGTGCGCAGCTTTCTTGCTGTCCTTCAGCTGTCCTTTGTGGACAGATGAGAGGGGCATGGCTTTTAGGTACGGATGGAAAAGCAATGTCTCACTTCTTGTTTTAAAATACTTCCCCATGACTATTGAATCAAGTGCTGTTTAGCCTTGAGTCACTCAGCCTTATTCACTGTGGAATTTACTGAGGCAAATAGCTACGACATGCTGCTTCTATTTATAACGTTATCTCATTGTCCGTGGGTTCCATGAAGCCCTGCGGTATGAGGATTTGAAGGACGTGGGTGCAGGGAGACCCTTTAGAGTGTGCAGCATTTCAAAACTTTGTGTTTATTACTCCAGCAGAACAGCAGGTGCAGTTCCCCTTGCAGATTGCTGCCTGATGGCCAGGGCTGATGGGTAGGCAGTGAAGTGGTGACTTTGAGGATCTTTAAGTAATTTTGTCAAGGCTGAGATACAATATCTTGAGGTAAAAAGACTGTTTCCCTCCACTCTCTGTAAACCTCAAAATTGGGGAAGAAAGGTAAGGGGGTATCCAGAAATTATGTTAGACTTTGGCCTTTGGAAGTAGACCTTCACCAGATATTTCTTCATAAATATTTTTCAGTAAATTGTAAGGTGAAGGGGCTCAGATATTCATCCAGCTCGTGGTACCAAGCTCCTGAGGGCTTCCAACAGGGCATGAAGGAGGGTCTTCAAAGTTTGTTAGTCTTTTTTTCTTTGAAACCACCTTTGGGAGTATTATGATAGACTTCCATCATCCAAATAAGTTCCCAGAAGCCCAAAATGGAGTGGTGTTGGAGAAGTAATCTAATGCAGGTAAGTATCTGACTTGTCCTGAGAAAAAGTATGTGGAGCTTTCCCTTTTGCTTTAAGGCTTTTTCTTTAAATTAGATAAGAGCTCCTTTCTGGCTTCTTCTACCTCTGCTCTGGCTGATGTAAGTCAAGCCAGAAGTGCATGGCCACGCTTGTGTCCAGAACTTCAGGCTTTGCTCTGTTCAGGATGCATCAGATTTGTTGTGTGAATCAGAGCACGTGGGTGGTAGAATTGGTGAGTCCAGTGTTTTTGGGAAGCATTTTACATATTGGCTGCAACTTCTCTGAGACTGGACAAAGGCATCTTTCTACCTGGACAGGTTTTCTAGGGTAGTGGGCAGAACCCTCTGAGAAACACGACATGTATCTGTGGTGCTGTTTAAGCATCAAAATAGTCTGTCTTGGGGACCTTCTTGCTGAAGCATCCTACTGGTGATCTTCTTAGGAGCTGCTTCTTTTCAAACATCCTGAACTTCACACAAGGAGCTATTAGTTAAAACTGTCACATCAGCTCTCCTTTTGACCCGGAAAAGTCAAGTTCTCAAAAAAAATGTGTTCTATGTAATTGTAAATATGTCCATGGCCATGATATCCTATCACTGTTGATACAGCTGTCACTGAAACCTTTTGTAAAAGCAGATGTGAAATCAATACCTTCAAGATGCCTTCAACTCAGAAGCAAACAAAGCTTATTTCTGGATCTCAGTCTTTTGAATTGGCTCCAAAATGCCAAAAAGGGTTGGGAATGGGGAATTCCCAACTAAGTAAGTTTCACTGGAGAAAGGAACAGAAGAAATACCTTAAGCAACCAGTCTCTTATGCTACCAAGCATGACTATTAATTGCTTCAGTGTGATGGTGTTTTACAGATACTAGCAAAAAAAAAAAAGGTCTGAATTTGAGAGGCCTAGTGGAAGCCACCATCAAGAATAGGGAAATGCCTTTCAAAGAACTCTTCTATTGGAAAGCAATGGAAGAGTATATACTTTTGTTTGGCTGTGTTCCTAGAAAATGCAGGCTTTGTTGGTGAAGACATAGCAGGGATGACCTTAGCAGTGGTTTTAAATATGCTATGAGGATTTAATCCATTGCATTCTTTGGAAGAAAGCGTGTGTGTGAATGCATGTATGTACTGATGCACGTGGATGTGCACACACAACTGTGTGTATAAGCCCTCTGATACGGTCAGAGGGCAGAAGCGTAGTTTGAGGATAAACCCGAAGAACAGGAAAACTTGTTCTTTTTCTTTCAGTGAGGCTGCAAATGCAAGATATCTGGCATGAGAATTCAAGGTCCAAGGGAGGCCTTAGACTTGCATTCCTTCACACTTTGTGGGTATGCTTGCTGGTAACTGGCTGAAATTTGCAGAGCAGCTGGAGTAGGTGATGTTTAAAAAAAAAAAAAAATTGATCTAATAATGTTTTTTCTGTCACTTCATAATTTTACTGTTTTTCAATTTAGAACATATGAACTCTGAATGCCTTTTCTTAAATCTTTCTTCCAGCTAAGTGGTAGGAAACCAGGTAGCTTTGTGGCCCTGAGGAGTCACCAGATGCTTCCTTTTTCTTCTGTTACTGGTTTAGAAGAGGGTGACTATATTAAACTGCTCCAACAACCAACACCAATTAATGCTGTAAAGTGAAAAGACTCTGATTTCAGATGTAAAATTTTGCAGCTAATAATCTGAGAGAAGGGAAGAGGGAAATTCTGGTATTTTGCATGTGAACCCTATGTAAGTCGGGGGGAAAGGATGTCTAATAGAAATGCAGAGAACTGTTTATGGTACCAGAGATAATTTTGTGAAGGGGGTTGGGCAGAGGTGTGAGTAGCTAATTGTGTTGTCCTTTGCAGCCACAAATGGCAAATGTCTTTCAGAGAGGCTGTCTTTTCACCTGAATGCTTGCAGAAAGGTGATCTGTTGGGATAACAATCTTGTTGGAGTTGACATCGGAGCAAAAAATCTTTTTACCCTTGAAAAGTGTGCTAAGCATTTGGATTTCCTCTTTTGCCATAAAGAATCAAGTTAATGCCTTGGCTTTCTCGCTTTACTTTTGTTTTTGCAAGTGAAATGTGAAAGCGTTCATTATAGTCGTCTTGTTATCAATCCTTAAGGAAGAGGGGGTAGGAAATCTTTTAATGGCAGCTGGATTCCAGGCACAGGTAAATTGTGAGGATGACATTTGTGTGGGTTGAAGTTGCAGTTTATTTTTCTTTTTTTGATGTGTCTTTTGTTCTAGATCTGCTCTCATCTCCCTGGAAACTGAGGAATTAGAACAGCAGTCACAAAAGTAAGAGAGGAGCAGGTTTTAGGAAAAGGAAAAGCTTACTGCGGGCTGGGAGAGCTACCTGACCATATAGCTAGTATACGCCTGAAAAGGAATATACTTTATTTACACTAACCACTCATTAAATACAGCACTTGCTGCTGCATTTTTTCAGCTCTGAGATCATGGTAAAACTTTTTACCTTGAGCTTTACAGCTAGCTGATTGCAGAGTTCTGCGTTGCCTCCCACCTGTGCGAGAGCCTGCCTCTGTCTGCCGTGTCCTTGAATTCTCCTTGCTCTCTGAATACACTAGCAGCACTTTACTGGAAGATCCAGCCGTATTGCACTTGAGACACAAAAATGCGTGTTCGGTGGAGATGTTTAACGTTGTGCTGTATTGGTTATTTGAATACATATTTTTTAATAACTCTGAATGTTGTTCTTTTTATATGCCAGATGAAGCTGTTTCAGAAAAGACACGAACTTCACTTCTGTGTATAATGGCAGACTTGGGAGGATGCTACGGCTTTGTAATGCATAAGTGCTTTGTATTGATGTGCTGAATGTTCAAGGTGTGTGTGTGTGTATGGGGAGTCTGTGAATAATTAACAAAATCCGTGTGTTTCATTTTCTTCTGATTGCCTAAACATGAGGATTCAAAGTGGGTTCAGCATTCTCTCTGCTTTATGTTGATTTATCGCTTTGATTATTAATCTTACTAAGCTGAATTTTATGCAAGTTGTCTCTCGCATCCCCATGAAAGAACAAAATGTTGCTATAATAGATACCCAACTGTGGAAATTAAGATCAAGAAACGATATCAACTTTCTTGCATATTATTTTCACAGTTTTGGCTGATGTTTTATCAAGGACAGCACACTCAAGTGATTGAACGAGACCCCTAGAAACTGACAGTACATGAAGAAGATGGATACCAAATAAGTCCCTCCTGGTTTATCTACAGTCTTTTTTTTTTGGCTGACAGTATTTTGTTTCAAGCTGCCGGGTGTTTCATCTTGGGAATTGTGTGTTGCATGCATGTATGCATTGCAGGGTTGTAGCAAAGTGTGGAAATGCACAGCTGTGGAGGTACCCGAGCTCTGATTAGGAGCTGGCCTTGATGCACAGGCCTTTACTTTGTACCTGTAGCGGAAACAGCTGGTGGAAGGGTTGGAAAAGTGAGCGTGGGAAGAACTCTATCATGTGAAAAGATGGTGCAGTTCTGGTGTCGCTGCTTTTCTCCATCTGCATATCCTGCTTCAAAAGGCTTATAGCAAAGCTGGAGAAGGCGCAAAGAAGGGCGGTGAAGATGAATGAAGGTGTAGAATGGCTTCTGTGTGATTGTGTTCATTAGCACTATTTAGCCTTGAATAACAGATCTGATAGAGGTCTCTGTGATTAAAAAGATGAAAGGTTTACTCTTTCTTCCAAAACAAGAACTAGGGGACATCAAATGGAAGTAGCAGACGCCAGATGCAAAAGGAGTAACTAACTTCTTGTCACAGATCTAGAGGATGCTAGGAGTTTGTGAGCTCAAATTCAACGAATGCCATAGGAGACAAATACATTTAAACTCCAAACACAAAGTCAGGAAGCCCCTTAACCACCAATAGCTACTTCTGGGGAGGTTATTTAGAGGAAGCTTCATTTACATAGTTGTCTTGTCTTTGCATTCTTCCATGGATAACCACTTTTGGATGGTGTTGGGGATGAGCTACTGCGCTAATGCACCTTTTTGCCTAACTTGGTATGGCAGTTCCTGTAATACAGCTGGCAAAATGGGCATAACTTTTATGAGCAAAAGTGCTTCGTTGAAGTTCTTCTTTTCTTAGGACACTATAATAATCTTTAAACATATACATTCTGGATTTTTCATTTAGATACACTATTGGACAGAATTGCCTTGTTGCAGTGGAAGAGCAGGATTGGTTATCATTTGAGTCTCTGAAGCCAGCATTTTCCTGGTTTTCTCAAGTCAAAGCATAATAGTAAGAAATCTTAATTGTTGTAAAATGACTTGTAGCAATCTTTCTCAAGCATTTAGTCCAATGTTACTTAATTAGTGCACCTATCACTGTATGAAGGCATGTATGAACTGTAAAATTTGCTTGTTAATGTAGTGTCCTGGCAATACAAACCTCTGAAGATGTCCCTTTCTGCACATTTTAATTTACATGCAGTCTTCCTTTTACACCTTAAAAAGAGGTTTAACTGCATCTGTTTGTTCAAAACAAACAAAAAAATTGTGTAGTCAGACCTCTCTTAGAGTTACAGGAAGTCATTAATGAAAAGGGTGGGATCGTTACACCCCTTCTGCTTGCTTTAATTTAAAGAGGAGTATGGAGGGGCCGGTGTCAGTCCCTGCTTCTGTGAATGGTGCATTAATTCTACCCTGTCTTTTGGAAAAGCAACCAAATAAATAAAGGCATACGATTTGTCTGCAGACACAGTGAGGTTTACTCTGGGGTGGTTTGTGGTCTGCATTTAGTGTGCCTTCTGAAATCAGAAACTAGAAATCGCATCTTTTAAAAGGTATGTTAAATACTGTAGAAACTTTCTCATAAAGGTCACTTGACATGGCAAATTTTCCTACCTTATGGACATGTGAAATTTGTCAGTCATTGTGGGATGGGTTTTTTTTTTTAAATTTTATTCTTTTAACCTGAGCTGAAATTTCTTTGATGAAGTTTTATTTTTCCAAGTAATCTTTCTACTGGCAACTAACTCAGGCAAACAGGATGTTTGTTAACAACAATCCTGTGTTAACAACAATCCATTTGTGTTTCACCTCTGAGGATGTACTTCAAAATCTGGTTTTGAATCAGCAGGTGAAAATGACTGCAGTGCTGGGCTGTGCTGGAAATGTGATACTGGGACAAGGACGATGGTCAGCTGTGAGAAGCGGTAGTGAACAGTGCATATGTAGCACCTTACTCCCTTGGTTTTGAATTGACCCAGATTGTGTGTGAAGAAAAGAACAAGGACGCTGTAATGAACCCTTATCCATGCTTTACGACAGCTATTTCTTAAGAGGATTATATGTCTTTGTGTCATCTGTACTGAAAAGAATGTCCAAGTGTTTTGTTGTAAATACTGTTTAGAAATCAAATACACCCATTTCCTCAAATAAATCCGAGTATTTTAGGAGTTGTTTAATAAGTGCTATTGGAAGTTCTTTGCTTCTGGAGAACGGTGAATTATTTTATTACAACATCTGGTAAGTAAGACATTGTCCATCATTTGAAGTAGTGCAGTTGTCCCAACTGGCTCTCCAGCTCCTTTCCATCCCCAAAGCAGGTCTCGCTAGCCAGCTGTTTTGTGTGTTGTCTTAGTGAGATGTTAAACAGCGAAGGGCTGCTGGTAGTCTTTGTCTGGACTGATTACGTGTATCTGATAATACAAAAGCTCTCTTAATGCGTTGGGCAAGATGTAGGTGAGATGGCATGTCTGGCTTTAAATATTCAAAATATGCCCAAGTTTGTCCCTAACAGCTGTTACGGCTGTCTGTTTTAATGATCTAAGCCCGGGTGCTTCTGGCTTGTCTAATCAGCCACTTGTTAAAAAGCTGACTGCAATCAGGGTAGCAGCGGCTGGCTTTGGGGAGCATCTTTCTTGATGCTGACTTACATGAATTAGGCAGTTACAATTCAGCGGCGCTCGCGCAAAGAGATGAATGCGTGCTCATGTCTCCTGCCCAGCGTTCGCAGCTGTTTGTCAGGTGGGAGCCTGCACTGGGTGAGGGTGGTCTCTAGGGCTACAGTGCACTTGCGTGTCGATTGGGATGTTGTCTTAACTGTTTAAAAGCTCATTAAAGTTGCATCTCCTGTTCTTCATTCTTTCCTTACCCCCCTCTGGCTAGCTGTCCAGACTTTTGTGAACAAACCAGAATTGATCATACCAATTAGCTAAGCCCAGGGGAGATTTTGAAATGTTAATGTATATATTTTTTTCTTTGCTATTAGATAGCTCTTTGCTACTGCTAATGATTTGTGCTTCCTCGCTTTGATGCATTTCTTCTTCTTCCCTTTAACAGTTCTCAGTAGACTGTTATTTAGGTAACATAGTAGACCTCAATGTTTGTTTAGCTTTAAATTTCTAACTCAATATTAAACTGGTGATATTTCCAGCTGCTGTTAAAGTTCTGCTTGCCTTTCCCCCCCTGAATTGTATGCATGTACACAAAAGATGAATTAAATGTCACTTGCTATGCTTTTAAAAGTTGAATGGTCCAAATAAAGACTTTGTATACTCAGAAGTAAGTCAAACTCCAAGCTGCTACAGGCTTTTAAAGGAGTCAGGTTGTTTGAGCTGTTTCTTGGTTGACTGCCTTACCTTGAAACCAATACAATAAAAAACCAAAACAAAACCATGTAAAGAGTTGGTTAAGAGGCAGTGGGAAACTATGGTCTGAACCTTAAAGCTATGACTGTTATGTAGGTCTTACATAATGCATACTACACAATGCATACTTACACAATGCATACTACAGCACGTAGCTTACCTCTTCTTGAAAAATATGTTTTGCCTATGGAAAAAGCATTTGGTGTCCTTTTCTGACAGATTTCCTCTTTCTTGACCAAAGTTCAGCAATAACCTTGGTTCAGCAAACTCAATAGAAAGTTGTGGCTTGACAATTGAGAATCTCAATTGATGTGGTGGTTTTGTAGTATTGACTCAATATGGCAGTTCTAATCAAAACAAATATATCTCACGCTGTGAACTGGACACTCGCTGTGGAAAAGAGGATAGAAGAAATCAAAGCGTTGGTATTTTAGTCTTTACAACGCAATTGCTCAGCACCTACACAGTGATGTCGTTATGTATTCAGTTTCCTCTCCTGAGTATCACAAGTAAGCACACTGTATCTTAGGCTAATCTTTTTCCTCTAAGATTATTAAGTATTAAAGCTCTTACCCATTTCTGGTGTTGGTAAAAGTTCCCAAATTCTGCATATTTAAGCATGTAGGGACACCTTGTACCAATACCCTTCTTACATTATTTTTGTCTGTTTTGGAAAAATACCAAACCAGCTTGGTATATTCCCAGTTCACACCTATAACATCATGGTGCTCTGTTAGCTAGTTTGCTGAACTGCTCTATGCGTTTGTAATGTGAGTCTGTGATTATCCAGGGTTTAATCCTTTCTATCTTGATAACCAGACCCCTTTTTACATTATTTGTTTTTATAGCAAAATGAGAAGCAAGGTGTTTCTGCTCTCTCTCAGTATAGTACTAACTCTGGAATAACCTCTGTGCCTAGTTCTTCGGTGCTTTTTTTTTTTGGGTTGCATGTTTTTGATGTAAGAGCAGATACTTTAACTGGTGAACTCTTCATTTATCCCTTAGGTCATGGCTTAGGTAGGTGGCTTGTCTAACTTAAATTTTCAAGGTACCCTAGTCTTGTACTGTTTGCTTCATCTGAATGCACAAGTACTGCATGCGGTGCAGCTGACAGGTTGGCCAGGAAAAGACCCTGCCTGTGTTGCCCCATGATTCATTCCAGAGTGATGCTGAGTTCTGGAGGAAAGGTCTGTGTGCATGCACACTCATGCCTCCTGCTCCCTTCTCTGTATTAGGCAGACTTCCCAAGGGACAGCCCTTCTTTGGAGGTTAAAAGAGCTGCAGTACTTAGTAAAACTATCATGAATTTGAGTAAATGTGTTAAAGGCCAAACCAATGGCAGGGGAGGAGGTGGTGGTGACCTTTATGTTCCTAGGAGGACCTAGCCCTTACCTTGCTCCTTGTATCTAAGTGAGGTCTTTTTTTTGGTCTTTCACACATCCCCTTCCCCTCACCCCAGATGAATTTTAATTCTTTCTTCTATTCTGACTTTTAACCTGGGTCATCCTACTGTTCAAACACATAGACAAATACCAAATTCTGTGTTTGCCTATGGGGTGCAGTCTTTGATGGGAATAGCACCTCCTGTGTTGCCACAGCATTAGGACCATAAAAAGTACTCTGAAAGCATCCGAAGCATTCTCCATAATATATTTAATTAAACCCATACTTTCCAGTATGTCTCAAACACACAGATAGTTCCAACTCGTGACATTGTGATAATAAGATGACAGCTTTAAAATGCAGTGCTTTGGCTAAGCCTTCTCCTTCCCATCTTCCTTTTTGGTTCTAGGGGCTCTTGATGTTACAGCCTTCATATGGCACATGAATTCTTGGCAGAGTTTGCTCTGCTTGCAGTCCAGACCTTTACTGCTGTTCCTCTCACACATTAAAATGTTGGGGGGTTTATATTCAGTTTCTGTAGCCTTGTTGTCCCTTGTTAACCACAAGGGATAAATAGTTCTTGTTTTACAAATTCGCAAGACTCTAGCATAATTCTTGCATTAATACTGCTTGGTCGTGTATCTTTTCTCCTTCAGTGATCTCTAGAGATGTCCTTTTCACCATGAGTGAGGCCCTCAACTCAACTCTGCATCTTTCTCCGCTTCCACCTCACTTTCATACAAATGGATACCAATTTTTTTTCCCCAAAAGTAAAGACCTCCTCATTGGTTGAAGATGCAAAGGTTAACTCCAGAAGAGCCTTAGTTTTCCTAGTAGAAATGTGGAGTGTTTTCTCTGCTGTAGGGCACAAATGGAGGTCACAAGGTGGCCATGAGATGAAAGTGCCCGTCTTCCACGTTAACTAATTTAATTGCCAATCTGCTCTTCGGTTGCAGTATCACAGGCACCAGATGAGGTGCACTTTCTTCTGCCCCCGAGGTCTCCAGCCCTCAGGATTGGTGCCACGTGCCAGCTGGAAGATGATCAGGTTTGGTTCCAACAAGCATGGAAGTGATTACAGGGGGTTTTTTAAGCTCTGAGGCCCTCTCGATTTCACCTCCCTCCTGTAGGCCACAGGATTAGTTTGTCATCAAACACGTTGCTACTTGAGCTTGTTTTTTGCAAAAATGAAAGCAAGATCAGAGACTAAATATCCTCCCTTTGCTTGCTTCCACCAATGATTTTGTGGCTCGTAAAAATTTTCATTGCCCTCGACGGTAGGGCCCTCAACTCTTCATCATGCCCCCGATGTAGAGTTGGTAACGACTTGCCAGTGAAATAAGCCTGTGCCACACATACCCGCTGAAACCCTGGTCCCTGCTTCAAAGCAGAGGTTTGTAAACCTGCAGAGGAGGCGGCTCTGCCTACTTCTAAAATGTACGTGGATTGACCTGTTGCTCTCAATTTTCGATGGAAGTTGAGGGATTTTTGAGACACTCCTCACTACTGGGTAGTGCCAGGCTAAGGGAGAGACGCTCCTCGTTTCTCTCGGTGGGACTTGAGCTAGAATTTCGGTTAACAAAACCAATTGCTCTTAATCAAACCAGTCTTGTAACAGAAAAATAACTTGGAAAAGGAGGTTTCAGATGGAGGTGGGTGCGATGTGCTGAGCTGGATCAGAGCTCTTTTCTGCAGCAATGGGTTTATATGCATCCAGGGATTCGCTCTCAACTGTGTGGTGCAGCCCTGGGCAGGAACAGGGCTGTAATTTTAGGCTTTGAGAGACGGACTTAGCCAAGATTGCCATAGGTACTGTTTTAAGACTGAGTGCTGTAAACGTAGGCTTAAGGATAATAATGTATTTCATGATCACTCGTCTAATTACTTTAAAATGTGGGGGGGGTTTATTTCTGTAAATTAAAGCAATTAGATTGTGACTTTCTGCATAGCCTTGCAAATGGGCTGGTGAAGCCTGTCCTGTTCCACACACACTTTTTTCAATACGTGTGTTATTTCAGTGCTATGGTGAAGTTTTTCCGTCCCGGAGATCCACGGACGGTGAGAGTTTAGCCTTGCCAGGAGCACGGTGAAGTGCTCTGCCTTTAGCTCTGGCTAACGCTGCCCACGGATGAAGCGCCTTAACACTTGCCCTTACAAGAAACTATGCTTCCATACACAGGTTTTTTATTTGTTTCAAGTGTTGTGCTGGCTTTTTTCTTTGACATAGGTAAACATTCTTAATCATTGGAGTGATTAGGATTTAAAACCTTCGGCTTAGATTTCTGAGCTGCAAGTTTTGATCCTAAATGAACCAATTTTTCTTCCCCTGTGGTATTCCCATGTATGGATAAGACACTTTGAAGTCAAGCAAATGCAATTCAACTTTGAAAACAACAATGATGTACTGTTCATGACTACAGTGGTACTCCAAATTCTTTTTTGATAAACTGATTGACATTAATAAAGGTGGTTTGCTGCTTTTCTTTCTGCAGATACTATGATATATAGAAAAGCCACTGTGGAGGAGAGACTGGGGAAAAAGAGAAGTATACAGTTTGCCTTTCTGCTTTAAGTATCTTTGAGACCTCCCAAATGATACCTTTTTTTCACTTTTTTTCTTCTGTTTCATCACATTGAGAGAAGTCATAGAGCACAAGGCATATCCCCTTCCCCCCAAACCTTGACATAAAGACATATCTTCTCCACAGAATAAAACTAGAGTATCAAGCCTATATTCACAGACCATTGCATCTATTAGGTTTCTTTGACATAACTAAAAAGCCAATGAGTAATCTATCCAACCTCCAGGAATGATTTTTTTTTTTTTTTAAGTTTCATTTTGAGGTTTTGCATGTGACACTTCCCATGATGAAAGGTGCTCCTTGCAGCTTCATAGAATAATGTAGATGAAGAACCCTCTGGAGGTCTTTGGTCCAAGGCCATGCTCAAAGCAGGTCCAACTAGATCAAGTTGATGAGGGCCTCATCTAATAGGGTTTTTAATATCTCCAATGATGGAGATGCCACCACCTCTCTGGACCCATACTCAGCTCTTGACTGTTGTGGTGAAAACATTTTCTCTAGTTGGGTTTTCCCATGTTGCAACTCTGCGTAACTTCTTGTCCTTTTACCTCCAAGAACAGTCTGTCTCCGTCTTCTCTGTACCCTCTGATTACATAGCTGCAGACAGCAGGAAGACTTTGCCATTCATCATCTTAATACTGAACAAACTCAGTCATCTTAGTCTCTTTCAGCTTGGTTATCTTGGACAGTTTTATAAGAGATGCAGATGATCTAGAGGACTTTGGCCTTTCAGCTGCTTTCTTGCTTTTTGAGGTGAAGGGACATATCTGCTGGAATAGTACCATCTGGTGAAAGACTGCTGAGACTTTCTTGCTTGTTCCAGGTTAAAAGTCTCAACAGCTTTCCTTTGCAGTCATTGTATACCTTGTGTCAGACTTGCTTCATTTGTAAACAAGTCCAACTCAAGAGGAACTCACTGACCTGCCAGACAGGTGGTTTGTATCCAAAATGATTGATTATTGCCACTTGATTCAGGCTGTACAGTTGGAAACAGAGTTCTGCTCTAAGAAAAGGGTGTTCCTTGTAAGTTCAGGCAGATTTTAAAGAGTTTTTGCTTTTTAGGCTTGTATTGTTTTGACTGTATACTAATGTGTCTTTCAGAAGTAAAGGGAATGTTGAACAGGCAAAAATCTTCCCTTTTTATCTTCTCCTGACAGATGAGGCATGCTTATTTATTTGTTAGGGAACTGGACAGCTGCTGAAGTGACTCCTATTGCCAGTGCGTGGGTCACTGTTCATGTGAGCCTAAGAAAACCCAAGTACTTAAGGATGCATTGTCCAGTCTGATATGCTTGCCATCAGAGAGCCCATTTTTATTGTAAGCACTGGAAGCTGGAGCCACAGTTTCACAGTACAAAGCAACAGCAATACTCACTTCAGGAAAGCTTTTCCTCCTCTACTCTGCCCGAGTCCGGTTATTCCCACTACTGTGTTTTGGCACAGCAGTCTGTGCAGTTGTGCTGTGCACCGAAGCAAAGGATTTGTTCTGGCTTAAAACCTTTAAAAAAAAAAAAAAAGACAGTAGTTCTGGTTTTGAATCTTTCTCAGCAGGGGAAGAGGGGAAGGAGGAGTTCAAGGGCGGTATCTGCTTGCTTTCTTAGTTGGGTCAGTTCCCTGATTCAAAGCTCAGCCCTGCAAGTGGTTGGGCTGAAATAACAGAAGGGCAGATGCTGGACTGCAAGGGGGAAGGACTGGGGCAAAGACCTGGGGTGTAGAGGTGGGAAGGTCAAACTGGTGATTATACCAGCTTCTTCAAAATGGTTGCATTTTCAGAAATAACCAGTTCAGACATCTGCCTACCTAGAGCTCCTTGCCAGTTGTGTTGTTAATTATATTTGCTTAAAGTTTATAATACAAGTTTATTTGCAAACAAGGTGTGAGAGTTCTAGTATTTGCTCATGGTATGTATTCCAGCTCAGAGCACTGTGCCCTCTTTTTTTTTTTTTTTTTTAAAAAAAACCTTACATCTTGTTTTTTTGAGTACCTGACCTTAGATAATACTGCTTTAAGAAAACAAAAACAAAACCCCAAGGCAAATCTTGTTAAGTTTTGTAATTGAATCAATTGGATGCCAGTTTTTCATTATTTTTATACTGAGGTACAACATTGCCATGGAAAAGACCTGCTCTAGCATAAATTTGTTCCTAAATAAGCCTTTCTGTCCCTGTGTCCATTTTCCTCCATTGCTTAATATTCAAGAAACTGGTGTCGCTTCCTAGGGGGTCCTGGTTTTGCTTCAGACTGTCTTGCAGCATGCTTTGTTCTTCTTGTTGCAAAAGCATAATAATTGGCTAATCTTACCATTATACTCCTACAGTCTTTTCTACTGTTTAATGTGCTTAGTAACGTCAACTTAGTTTTGAACCTATTAAAACATTGTGTTGCTTTTTCTAACCTTTTTTCCCCTCACTGTCATGTTAGTATATGCTCAGGATCCACGATACTTTCTCATAGTCCTGGTATCTCTCATCTATTCCCTTCCTTTGAGGATTGGTCTAAAATATTCTCAGAGTTTTTAGTTTTAAAAAAAAAAGTGTTATATGTCTGTATGTGTACCTATCTATCTTTAGGAATTTATTCTAAGTGGTCTTTTACTTTCTTAATTGGGATACCAAAAGGATATTGAATGGCATTGAAAAGATTATTTGGCTTATTTCAAAATAAAACCTATTTAACTGAAGAAATGCCTGTTTCCTATGGGACACTCGCTCTTGCATCTATAATTTAAGAGTACAGGTGTCAAAGATAGAGACGACTGGCTTAAATACTTATCTTGAAACATGGATAACAAGACTGTTGTAGGTTTTTTCCCTCAGTTGTCTGGCAGAAAAAAATCTGCACATAGTTACTGTAGATAAACTAGGCTTTTTAGTCATATCTGTAGATTTGGTTAGTCAATTTGGATGGCCGAACTAAATTGCAGTATCATCTGTCTGCTTCTTTCCCAGGTTTGAGAATGCATCAGATAAATGCTTCTGATAGCAGAGGAGGCTGTTGCTTCCATTTTTGAGATGGTCTGGTATCCTGTGATATGTGGCAAAACATGATTAGGATGTCACAGGGGATTTTCACCTTTCCAGCCCTTTCCTGATCTCCATTTTCCTTTTCTCCTCTGTCGGTGCTATCTTTGCAGTTCATGGTGAAAGCTAACAGCTTCTCTTTCAGCTTTCTGCAGGCGGCTTGAAATGTGAAATTCAAAATCAAATGAGGTCTCTGTAGTTAGTACTGAATGTTGTTTCTTTTCTCATCCTTGTAGGTTTAAATTTCTGCCATTAAGTATTTTACAGAATAAACAAATGGTACTGGCGTCATCTGATGTCTTCGGTTTTGTAAAGCTTTGTAGAAATGACTCTTTAAAGAAAGAACAATTCTGCAATTAGTAGGATTTTGCTCAGTGTTAGAGGTTGAAAATCTTGCTGGCAAGGAAACTGGGTCTGTGCCAAAACATGCTTTTAAATATCCATATTCTGATCCCGTTTCCAAAGGCAATACTAAGAAAGCCCAACCCCTTTACTTGGCTGCTGGGAAGAAAGTGCGTGCTGGAAGGCATCCATCTTATCAGCTTGCGCCATTTTCCTTTGAAGGGGAGCTCTTTGTCCTTTGCCTTTGAGAGCCTCCTGCCTCTCTCTTAGGATGATGTTTCTTGCCTATTGTACCCCTCTTTGAGCTGCCTTGTTAGTGCACGGCTGAGGTGGCCTTTGTGGAGGGGTGAGCCGCTGTCAATGGCTCCCTCCTTCCTCTGGTACGTGAGAGCACCTCCTACTCCTGCCCGCTCCTGGTCCTCCCTTGTTCAGCCTTCAGAGCCTCAACGTGGCCTTCTCATCCACGGGGATGGATCATCTTTGCCTAATCATACTCCAGCCGTTGTCACAGGCATAGAAACTATGTCCCTGGTTTTCCTTTGTCAACCCTGATTCTCACCAACGATGTTCTGTGGGATCACCAGATAAAGAGCTGTGTGAATTTGTAACTTCCCCCCATAGATGTTTATGGTACATGTATGTCCAGCCATTGATAGTTTCTCAGAAACAGATGAACATAAAATGACATCATGGGACTGAATTTCCTTAGTTATCGTTGTTCTTGTGCTTTGGAAAAATGCATTGAATTTGAGATAACTAGTGAGAAAGTGGTAGGGGAGCCTTTGCTTTGCTGCCTGACTCCTGTGGCTGTGCCTCTGCAATTTGCTAGGCATGTTGGCCTTAATATAACCATTAACGTGATCTCCTCTTGGACGCAGCAAGCTGCTGGCTACCAGTCTGCTCTGCCTACTGCTGTCACTTTCCCATTTTGAGGAGCATGAACCTGCGAGCCATTATGTCAGTAATAACCGTAGTCCTCTTTTTGATGCTTTTTCCTGGTGAGCAGCCAGGTTTTCTGCAGACTTGGAGGATATAAACAAAATGGAGGGATTAGCTAGGTTGTTTGTACTTGCAGGAGGTATTTTTTGGCTCTGTAGGACAAATGCAAGAATGTGTGGTCTGTACGTGTTTATTTTCAGCCATACAGTAGCAATCCTTGCCATGTTTTAAAAGCTGAGTCTGAGTTGCTATATATTACAATATTGATGTCTTTCAAAGAACGCCAACTTGATCAAAGTAGAGCAAAGAGAAAACACAAGCTTGGAGCATTTGAGTTTACGACCTCATTACCTTCTCTCCAGCACTTAAAATTAAGCTGTTCAGACAACAAACTTCCATCTTACTATGACTGAGAACCGGTTTTGATAGCACACTAAATTTTTGCCATGTCCTACCTTCAGTCCTTACTGCATAAATCATAACAGCTTCTTTACCTACGCCTTAAGATAAGCTGGTTTTTAGTGCTATTTACACATTCTGACCAGAAGAGCCTTACTTTCATGCCAGTGTCACTGTTTCCCACAGATTTGTGAGCAGGGAGCAAATGGATCAGCTCGTGTCCTTTCGTGTCTCTGTCTATTTGCCATATGATTTTTTTCATTGTTACCAAGGCAACCCCTCCTACCCACCCCCCCACAGGCGAGGTCTTAATACAATGCAAGTTATTGTCTGGGGCAATTATTAGGCAATTATTAAAGCACCATTGAAATATGTCAGTATCCCGTAGGAATTTTAAACAAGTGGGAGCAGAGACAATAGCTAGCATTAGAGGACTGTGAATGCAACATGCTGCTGGTAGCTTGGGGAGGATGCCTGTAGCCCTCCTAACTATGTCCTGTAAAAGATGTTCCCAAACTGACAGAAGTCAGGACTTGCCAATGTGGAATAACATTGAAAGGTGAAAGAGTGGAAATTGTTATATCAGTGCTCTTGAGCTGCGTGCAACTCCTTCTCATGTGGCTGCGGTGCACACAAAACATCTGTGTGAGTTAAGTACAGCCCGCTGGGAGATATTGTAGCATTAAGAATATTTTTTTGGTGGAAACGGTAGTAAAATATCCCCATCCCACATGGATGGGAGCATGTTCTTTGTTAGAAAGTCTTCTGCGTTCACAATTCCTATTTGTGTGTCCAGAGTTTTAACAGTGAATTATCCATCATCAGTGATGTGCAAGAACTGGGCAGCGAGCAAGTAAAATAAGAGAAGAAAGTGAACCTTAAAATTATGTATTTATTTATTGATTGATTATAGTGTAGTTTTTCTTTTCCAAAAAAAAAAAAACCCAACCTCTTTGCCTGTTTCCCAACTGTGGGAATTCAGGAGATCTAGGAGCAGGGCTTGCCTTGCAGTCTCGTACCGTATACGTTTCCTGCAGGTGCCACTGGGGTTGTATTCCTGAAGCTGCTCACATAGCTGTAACAGTGCAGCCTTTTCCGTACCTTCCCATATCCTGCGACTGAATTTTCTGTCGCTTTTGTCTTGCTGATGCAGTCCTTCTGTTGAGCAATAGCAAAACTGACAGGGTTTTATAGCACTGTATTGATTTCATCCAGGAATTTCCTTCCAAGAACCTGCAGTATTGTCCTGAGTCAAAGATGTCACCAGACTGATTTGGCATTTCATTTCTGAAAGTTGCCAGAAGAGGACTGCAGCTCACCGAGAACATCTTTGTTTCAGGCTGCGCAAATGTTAAGAGCAATTGTGAGTGCAGATGGAAGAACCCATTAATGATTCTGCATATGCAAAAATAAAAAAAAAAAAGCAGGAGAGTTTGCAAGAACCTTATTTCTTGCTGTTGGAAAGTGAGACTGTTTCTGGTTCTTTAGAAACTAATTTCTCTGGAAAGATTACTTTAAACTCATATAAAGATCCACCTCCATGATTTCCCCTTCCCACCTCTTGGGAAGGGTCTTTTCCTCCATCCCAGACTTACTGCAGAAGTAGAGAGGTTTGCCTCATTCCTCAGCACTGTAATGTGTCACGATAGATATTTGGGCATGTCTTTGTATGTTTATTATTTGTTTCTCTTAGACTAGAGCACAATGTCATAAGGCTATAATGCTTAGCCTGATGTATAATGTATTTCTTGGTTCTCATTTAAGGCTTTTCTGCCGTTTACTTCTCACGTAGATTTTGTGTCCATGGATAGCAGCAGTGAGGGGTTCCCAGCTAGTAGAGACCCGAGTGCCTCTGAATTCATCTGCTGCCAGCATCTGGCAGCTGACCGTCAGGTAAAGCCTGCGGTGGGGTTCAGTTCTACAGTTCCTGGGTCGTTTCAGTGTTTGCCTCTGCTCTGTTTGCTGTTTTCCTGACCTCTGGCGACACAAGTGATGTGAATTTTGTGAGCTCTGTGGTTGCCCATAGGTTTGTGGATAGCAGCAAAGAAAACAGACATGAACGCTTCCACTACAGCTGCTCAGAGCTTTTCTGTATTTTAGTGGCATTGGAGGCAGCTCACCACTGTCTCCTTAATGAACACTGTGGTGATGTAGAAGCTGTTTCATTGAGAGTTTGTTAAAGGAAGTCAGACTTCATAGTTGATGGCACTGGATTCTCTATCAGCGTATGTCTTTTGACAGCGTTACAACTTCAGGCTCTGAAAATGATGTAACTATGTTACTATAATCAAATAATGATGATTTTCAGAGAGGAATCTAGGGCAGTAGGCTATGGTTCGTAAGAAACACTTGTTTTGGCAAACATTTTACCACTCAAAATAAAAAGCAATTATTTGAAATTATAAAATCTCTTTTTTACAATGTTACAAGCCTTTTTTCAGTACTGGCAGCATTCCTAAAAGTGTAAAGCTTGCTTGAATACACCATCACCTCTATGGAACATAATTTAATTCTTGCCAAACTTGCCTACTTGAAACCTTATGTTGTGAATATTTGAAATACATGCACATGGGCTGTTGCTGTTAAATCTTTGTTACTAGTAGTTGTAGAGGTGGCATGTATTTATAGTACATTTGCAGGGATAGAGTTTATT
>NW_009215082.1:54552-71781 GCF_000690835.1 Fulmarus glacialis
GTGCTAACGGAGCTGCTCATGAGGAGAGATACACAGTCTGTGGGTATCCAAAGAACAATTCACGATCATTTCTTACGTAGTATTAAACAACATGCTAATAAGGCATGCTAGGTCATGCGTTAGCGAATCCTTGTGTTTGCTTTTGCATTTTGAAATTAAAATGATAAAATTCTTTAAAGTTAGCTGCAAAGATGCTTTCTCATAAAATGTCACTTGCTATAAATTTCTTGGATTTGCTCTTGTACAATAAACACAAAAGCAAATATATCCATTAGCTCAGCAGCAGCCGCTCAGATTGGTCTTATCAAGCTTGTTCTTAAAAAGCAAGACTGATTTAATGATCAGTGACTTTTTGTATAGAGGCTGCCTGTGTGTAGTTGTATTTTGTGCCTTGTGGGTGTTCTCCAGTCCCTCAAAACAACCCAGTGTAATGGATACTGTCAGCTGAGCTGTGTGCTCGATGGCTGCAGCGCCAGGGCTGCTCTAACACTGCCAACAGAGGACTCGGCTCGTGGGTTAGGCGCAGCTTATCTCGATTTAAGAACAGGTACCCACGCAGTCTTAGAAAGGGAAGGCTATTTTTTTTCAATAAATTATTACAGCTCCCTTTAAATATGTGTACATTTTATTGTGCACCTTTTGTCCTCACTGCCTTTGATACCTTGTGGTCTTGTGGTCTCTTGTAGTCATGCGATACAAAGCCTATAGGTCTTGTGAATACCTCTGCTTTTTGGCTGTTTAGTATATTAGCACCAAATGGACCTTTCAGATGATAGCGTGATTGTAGCAGATGCTCAGCTCGCTCCTGGCCGCAAATTTGAAATGTTATTTAGGCCCCTCACCTGTATGAAGACTTTAATTCCATCCCAGAGGGTTTTTTCAGACTCGCTTCTGCAGTTCTGTGTTAGGTGCATGTGACAGCCTGTAAATGCTTCTTAGGTAAGTGCCACAGTTGGACCCTTTCCCCAAAATGAACTGTGTGTGCTGTCTGAGTCTATCCGTTACAGAAAACATGCTATCTTTGCCTCCGGTGCAGGCTATTTCCTTTGTGTCAGCAGTTCCTCTTGTAATAGTCTCAAAATTCGTGGTGACTTCTTTCTGCATCTGGGAGGTTAAGAGACAGACACATCAACAGATGCTTGGGTAAGTTTGCATCCAAGACCCAGGACACTCCTTTGGTCTTAAATGCATTTCTCCTTTACTCAACTGAATTCGAGATTACAACAATTGTGGAAGTTTTCAGTTCTGGAGAGCAAAGATACGCCAGAGCTTTTGTTGCAGCAGGTATCAGTATATTTTTTTGAAAAAGAGTTGTTGGCATCCTTCTGGCAACCCCATCTTGTATTTCTGCTGAATTCTGACTGTTTTGTCATCTGCATGCTACCCTGCCATGTGGCACATTTCATATACTTGTTTGGCAAAGGAGAGGAAAATACATCCATGTTCTGCTTTAAAAATAGTGCAGCCGTCTGTAAGACTAGTTGTGTTGTGTTGTGGGATTGCCGTGATAACACTGTCTCTTGAGGCAGATTGATAGCTACAGAACTGCAGTTTCAGGGTGTGCGCGTGAATCAAGTGATAAACCAGCAAAGAAAGCTGAAAATTAATTTGTTTGTTATATCTGAGTTTGTAGAGGCTTTTAATTTAAGCTTTAGGCAAATTAATCCATTAATTACAAATAGAGTGATGATGGCTTTAAAGGTAACATTATTTTCTTCTCATCAGAAGAGAAGTATTTTTAGTCTTTAATCTTTAATCTTCTGCATTACTTTTTGGTTAAAAGTTACTGTTATTTCAGGGGTACAGCAAGAAGCTTCATGAAAAGCTCAGTTGACTCTAGTGGGTCAAAAGAGGTGGCTGAGACCCGACAGTCCTCGGGCAGGAATAGAGGCTGTGTTTCTAATTGGGGGTGATGGAAACCAAACCAGAAGCAAATAGCTCTTGTCAGTGGTAGGAACAAGTGTGGCATCAGCAACTTCCCCTTGTATTGCCACAGAGTGCGGACAAACAAGTGGTATTGCTATGATGTGTATATTTTTCTGTATATCCAAAGCCATGGTGTTTTAGTGTTGGCAAACTTTAAGGTTTTTCAGTTTGAAAAATTTCTTTGAGGTTAGTTGTGTCTCTCTCTCCTTCAGGAAGCTCTACGTACGTGCATATGGACATTTTGCTTGTGTCTCTGGCTTAAATTTTTGCTTCATTCATTCCATCCTGTCCTTCCTAACCCATCCCTCTTTTCTTTCATGAGTGAATGAATTAATGATTTTATGTAAATGTGATATTTGATGGACTTAGGAGGTGTGCCCTGGGACTTGTTTGAGCTATCACATAGGAAATGCATCATCTGCTTCACATTTTCTGCAATTGCAGTCAGTTTTATTTTTCCTTTATTCCTTCTCCCTATTTTCTAGTATCTTTTTTTTTTTTTTTTTTTTTTGCTTAAAGCAGTTCTTTAAGCATGTTTAGACCATTTGCCTGGGTTTAAGGATTTAATTCTTTTTTCCATCCTATCTCTGTGCCCCACCTCCCTTATTTTCCACCTTAAATGGGAAGGAAAAAAGCAACCATCCCTGCATTACATACCTGATTGCTATTCAGTTCCCAAGGGAGAGGCACTGAGAGCTAAGTGCAGGAGCTGGAGGTCTAGGCTCTCTGGTTAGATTCACTGAATGTCACTAACTAGAGTAGAGTAGCCACTTACATATTTATTCATGTTTCAGAACAGTTGGTGAATCAATTGAGTGAATGAACTGGGGCAGCTTCAATGCTTCTTGTGTGTGAATATGCTTAAAATAAACCCCCAAACCTATTGAAGTTGGCTCTTCATGGCTTGCTGGTATAGACCAGCATGGCTGTAGCAAAACTTCATTTCCCTGTGACTTTTGGGTGATGCTTTGGGTGACACTCCCCGTCTTCTGCTGTTAAAGAGGAGCGGATTCCATCCTCCGAAATATTTGCCAAAAAAAATACTTCTGATGAGAAGAAAATAATGTTACCTTTAAGGCCATCATCACTCTATTTGTAGTTAATGGATTAATTTGCCTAAAGCTTAAATTAAAATCCTTGCAGGAAATAAAATCAGGACAACAACAACTTGTGCTGGTGCATTGCTAACAGATATAACGGTGCGGAATAACCTTGCAATATATGGTGCGTTTTTTTTAAATGGAGCAGATTGATTTCCCTGTAAACACCTGGAAGTGTTGCCTTTCACCAAAATTCTGTCTGAATTTAGCTCCTAATTGATTATAGCTCATTTACGTTTTCGGAGCAGGATGGTGACAGCCTCCTGGTCTTCCCTCGCTGGGAGATTTGCATTCCATCTGCTCTGGCTGTTGATTAGCAGCATGCCGGCTACATGAGCAGTGTTTCTGGACGCTACGGTCATCTGTTGTGTTAAAATTTTTCTGTGAGGACACGAGCACAAAGCTAAAAGCACGGTTAGGGGAGCGAGAATAACGATTTTGGGTTTTGCTGTTGTTAAAAGGAAAGTGCCTCATGGGCGGTGTGTTGAGTCCAAATTTTCTGGAGCACGGCAAAAGTTTTCAAACACTTGGTGGAGAAAGCTCCGAGTTCTCTCTGCTTGCTGCTACTGCTGTTCTGAGTGCTTGCCTCTCTGTTCTAGTTGTATCTCCCATACTTTAAATAAGGAGCCGTCTTTAACAGGTTTTGCAAAGAACAAGGTTTCAAGTCAACCATAGCTTCAAAGCAGGCAGTATCTTGTTAACTGCTGCTTGGCAAAGTTGCTGTGTACAGCAGGGGCAGGCAAGGGACTGGCAAGTGTTTCTTTTTTTTTTTTTTTTTTACACAAAGCATGCTTAATTTCATTTACCCTTAACAGGGAAAGTGCCAGTATGTAAGGTGATGCAAGGATGTTTAGAAGTCAGCAAATGTAAAGGTAGGAAGGATGGAGAGGGAAATGGGTTCCTGATATCTGAAATGTATAACTCTTCCTCTTCCCTCTCCCCAGCGTCTTTAAAAGCGAGTCCAGCTTTTAATCTAGAACAGCGACACACTAAAATGTTCTAATTTAATTGTTTTTTATTGTGTGGGATACTACAGAGTTGAGCTGAGGTATGTCATCCTATTCCTGAACTTCTGTGCTGTAACTTGGCTACTGGAGCTGGTTTATAACCTCTGTTGCAGAGTGTTGTAGTGTGTGTCTGCCTTGTATCACTGGTGAGTGTGCCAACTTGAAGGTAAAGCAGGTTTCTTTAGGGAGGATATCCATAGCCAATTTATTCAAGTTGATTGAAAATATTGTTGTTCTGTCCATTTGCACAGCTGATACTGCAACTGGGACTTAAAATTCAGAGTTTTCACCACTGTCAGGAATAGGGGTAAAATAGAATTAATTGTGGTGGCTCTGTAATGCATTCTTTGAAATGTAAATAAGAGGTGACTTAGGAAGTTGGGCCATTTGGTTTTTTTACCTTCAGCATACTTAGAATCTGTGTTTGGATGCAAAACCTTTCTGTTGGCAGTTACTTCTGCAGTTTGTGTATTCCCTTCCCACCAGGTTTTGTTCTGTAAGCAATAGAAATTACTGAATAGTTCCTTTTGCCTTTTTATTTACCAAGTGCCAGCAGTGCTGTGCATTGAGCCTGGGGGAAATAATGGGGGGGGGAATCACATGCCTTTAAATCTTTCTTCTCATTTGGGGTGTAAAAATCCTTTTCAAAAGGATTCCAGTTCCAGTCTGGCAGGGATGCTCCAAGAGGAGATACCCAAGCCCTTGTGGTTTCTGGCTAGGCACTTGTGCTGTGCAAAAAGAGAGAGATTAGCTTGGAAGACAGACAAACAAGTGCAGTCCTGGCCTCTGTTGCATTTTAATCTTAAACTAAAATTACCCTTTGAACACGGTAGCTCTGTTGAAGAGTTGAAGTGGGCATAGGCTTTCAAATCAATCCCTTTGAAAGACCGTCTTCTATCCCCTTGAGGGAAGGACATTTGAACCATAGCTTATTCCTTCCATGTACTTAAATCATAGCAAAACTTCTGATTGCACAGTGGCGTCTGAGGAATGCTGCTTTTATTTGAATTGGATTTAAACAAGCCCTTTAAGCGCAGGATTGAGAATAAGGGAAGGCAATGGATGCTACCTGAAAGTGTTTTTGAAAGAAACCAACTCCAAACTTGTGGAGACCTGCACTGGAGAACTTCTGCTTATCTTGAATTTACCGCAGTGTCTCCAGGCATGCTTCAAATACGTATTTTTTAATGAGTAGCAGGGTGGGGCTCAGCTGGGTGGCTATGCTCATGTGTGAGCGAGGAGGAATATAACCTTGGGAAGGCTTTGTAATGCTGTGAGGATCTTACAACATCTGTTGCTATAATAATGTAAGAATTAAAACAGAAGAATTACTGCCTTGAGTAGATAAGCAGCTACCTTAATGCTCATTTACTGGTGTTTGAACTAGGCGTGTATCATTTAAAAAGAAAAATGTTGTTCTAAATTGTGCAAAACGTTTAGGAAGACACTGATGTAAACACTGATGAGAATTAAAAAGCTGTTATGTTTCCTCCTTCCTGGGAAGTCAGAAAGAGCTGAACATGGTCTGACTGTAGCGGTCCCCTGGTAAAATCTTGTGCAGAGCCACTCTCAAGCCCTGGCTCATTTCTCTGAGATACCTCAGAAACATGTTTTTCTTCATGTGATAATTGCTTGCTTATTATCTTCTTGCTAACTGTTTGCTCTTAATAGCCTGTAAAATAAAAAAGGAAAAATGAATTTGAGTAGCGTTCAGTCCCTGGGGGGAAATTAAGCCATCGATAGCATGTTTAAAGTAGGCTTGTCTTTGTACTGTGCGTTCGCAGTCCTCCATATGGGGAGTCTGTAGTTGGCTCTGCATCATTTGTTTTGTCTTTCTGGTTGCTCTTAATATTAATTGAAGTCTTTCCCAAGACACAGTTTTGTTAATCTTCCTTTTGTCATTTCCCTCCTCCCCCACCCCCGATATCCCCAACAAAAATGCTCTCGTGTGTCTGAAAAGAGGTTTAAAAGTAGCATTGTGGTTTTTTTTTTTTTAATGTTGGTAGTCCATTTATTCACCTGGTTTTTGCCACCAGTATTAGTGTTCTATTTCTTTGCTTAACTTCTGAATTTCATATGTGCTGTAATTGTTATAAGGATGCAAATAGTTTCCTGGAGTGATGGGTGTAGGTCTCTTATCAGCTCCAATTATACAAAATGTTTTCAATTAGCTGTAATTCCCTTTTCTGCCTCCCCCCAGACAAACACCAGAACCAAGCAGGGCCCCCCTGGGACACCGGTGTGCTGCACAGGGGCAGGCTTTCCCTGTCTAAATTGTGTCCTGTCCCAGGAGTGTTAGGATCAGAAAGCATGCTCTGCTACTCCCCGTATTTTTAAAAAGTTAGAATGCTCTTAATTACACTGTTTCCCTAAAGATTTTCCGATCACTGCTGGCAATCTACGGGAGGAGGTAGTAGCTCCATCTTGAGATTCTCACAATTTTGTCAGCAGCAATGGAAACAAATGTCTGTCCTGGAATGCAAAGCTTGTTCTCCCTCACTGTGCAAAGTCATAGCAGGTAGTAAAGTGCTTTGTCCAGTACTGGTAACTACCAAAGTGGGATGCTTTGTTAGATGGACTGATGGCTAAATGTGAAATGGCAATTCATGAGGCAGAGAACAGATGCCAGTAACTGAGCAAAATGTTCCTATAAGCTTTGAGGTGGCTCCGGCTCAGAGGTTACCACCTCCATGTGCAGCAGCAGAGGAGAACAAGAAAAAACAGAGGAGCTTCCTGACAGAAATACTTGTCATATGGAGGATTTATTGAAAAAGTTTGAAGCCCTGTGGGTGTGGATGATGTTTGCTTAGGTAACACAGAGAAGAGGTATGTGCCTTCTACGTAGCATGGAGAAGATTCCTCTGTTCAAAACAGTGCTGACTCTGGTTTGCCAACGTACATACTGAATTATCTGCGGTAGGATGAAATAACTCTGGGTTTAAATAACTTGGTTCTTCAGAAGAAATATTTTGAGGCCCTCTAAATACTACCTCTGTAGTTGGAGCTTACCTTTCTCCCTGTTCTGCCTTAAACTGACCTTGCTGCTTGTTTTAGCCCTTGTCTTGGCCCCTCATTCATACTCCCGCTGCTGTTTTCACAGCTGCCTGAGAGGGTCCATCAGGGAACTGAGGAGGGTTGACAATAACCTTTTCCAGCAGATCGCTGTTAGATTGCACAGTTGTACCAGAGCAGCTGAGATTGCTGGGTGGAAGGACTGGCTCTCACAGAAGTGCTTGAGTCCAAAGTGAGGTTTTGTAAAAACTAATTCGATGCCTCTCTTTCTGTGTTTCTTATCAATGCAGAAGAATTGATGTGGGTCCAGTTTCCGCAGCTATTTAAGCACTCCCGTAGGCTGGCAGCCTTTCTTGGGAAGTGGGCGGTTGGACTGCTGGGCTTGCTCTGGGGGCACGCAGACAAGGAGCCTGAACAGGGCATGGTTTTAATGCTGAAAGATGGCATTTCCTAAAGCTCCTGGAGTATGTATCCTGCTGGTGACCTGCAAATCCTGATGAAGAGCAGAACTGCTTATGTTACACGAGTCTCAATTTGGGCGAGTGTGGTAAGGGTGCACTGGCTGGCGGTGCAGCATAGGTGATTGCTTGTCAGGCTGCATTTGCAGTGATGGCTTTATCACTGTAAAAATGTTGATAGTTTCTGGGCCTCTTATTTCAGCATAAATTAGCACTTTTCTTGTCGGACTTGCTCATGCAGAACCTGATTTTTGCCAGCAATTTAAAAATAAAAATAAATATATAAAAAAAAATATACACACACACACTGTAGAAACTGATATTTGGTGGAGGGAGGGAGGGAGCAAGAAAGTGGGGGAGAAAGCACTGAAAGAAGACGACTTAAATTACATTTCAAGAGAATTCTGCCCTGTATTTATCTTGTTCTTCAGATGAGTGGGTGACAGGTTAAGTCTGTCGTGGCATGCATGTATGAACCTTGTTCAACCTTTTCAGTTCTTTTCTGGGGAAAAGATTTTCTTTCTAGTTTGTATATCACTGTCAGACCGAATGTCATCTGCACCGTGGGGACTGTGGGCAAAGGAAAATGTCCACAAGGGAACATATGGAAACTTGGACCCGTTGCATAGCCAGTGATCTGCAGAGCATCTTTGGTACAGATAAAACCTGTGAGTACAGGTGTCTTGGGAAGGCTCATCAGACCCAGCAGAAGACACCTCTGTAAAGACGCACGTGGAGGGGACAGTGACTGGCCATCGTGCCCAAGAGTACTTTGATGAAGGCATTGCCTGTTTCAAAGGTCCCGGTACAGCTTGCATAGCAAAATGTTGCCGCAGTGGCTTGTGTAACACCACGTTGCAGTGAATTCTTACGTTACTTTGTTTTCCAACTTACTTCTGCTTTTAAGCATTTTACCGTTTTACACTAAAATAACTATTTTTATTCCTATTCAAGATAGTTCAAACTATACTAAAATATCTCAAAAATGTTTTAACATCAGTTGCGCTGGAGTACGTTGAACTAGCCAGTTTGTACCCACGGTAAGGAAGGCTTTTCCCCATAAATGCATCATTACAGAGTTTGAGAAGAAGAGAAGACTAAAGGGACACGTGCTGCTGGAGGGTTGGCAGGAGGTTAGGTGCTATGGAGAAAAAGACCAAAGCTTGAACATGTTCAATCTGTTTAACTAATAATTGAGATGTTTGCTGTGTTCATATCAAGGGTACGGGCATGTGATTTCAACTCAAGTGAGTTGTATTGGCTTTACCAACGTCTCCTTGTCAACTGAGCTGTGGGGTAACGCTTTTAGTCATCTCTCATCACAAAATAGATGTGAGTTGAAGGGGGGTGATCTGATATTCCAGTTAAATCAGTCTAACGGGTAGCTGCTGCCAGAGGGGTAATCTCCTTCTCACTGCCTCCTCCCTACCTGCGATAAGCTGTTTCAGAGGCCTAAACCACAAGAATTTAGTTTATTGATCAATTAGGTTTTTAATGCTTTTTAGTTCTAATGCTGAGTAGTTCTCTAAGTACCGGATTAACTTCCCGAACTGGTTCACTGTGGGTTTGGATGAGCAGCAGTACCAGGGCAAGGGAAGGGGCATCAGGTGCGTGTCTGAGCTAGGACATAAAGGGCCGCCTGAACTGCCTCCGAAATTCCCCATCGCTCCATCTACGATTTTGATGGGAGGGAAAAACTTATCTAATAATAAAAAACTTTAAAAGTGCACTTTATCACTGTTCCTTTAACTGGCTGTAATTGCTCAGTTTTGTTTTAATTCCTATCTTGTGTTTTTGGTTATGTCAGATGTTCTGAAGGTTTTTGTGCCATTTTAATGAGAAGGTAGTTGTTATTGCTTAGTAAAATTCTGGAAATAAGACTATTAAAACTGGAGGCTCAATAAAAGAAGCATAAACAGTCATTTTATTATGAAGCTTTATCTCCTGACAGAAACCTTTTTTGCTTGATTAAAATATTCAAAAGATTGAACTTATGTCTGTCTTGATAAATATGAATGCACATTAAAAAAGTTGGAAAGTTTCCACTTATTTCTCTTTCCATGCCGTGAAGTACCACCTTCATTCAGGAGGTGGGGCAGCGAAAGAGTATTTGTGGGTTTTAGGGTGAGGGATCTCTACTACATTTGGCACTGGAGTATTTGAGTTTCCTTTAATTGTGCCGTGCTGCTGCGTTTCTAGTCCCCATGATAATTTCCTCCATCACTGATTTGGGGGCTGCGCCGTGCTGCTGCATTTCTAGTCCCCATGGTAATTTCCTCCATCACTGATTTGGGGGCTGGCCAAAGGTCCAAATCTATAGGACTGGGATGATCTTCCCCTCCGCTTTCTGGAGCATACATATATATTTGTTTAAATGTCACTTGGCTAAAAGGTCAGGAGCTCTAGCATTTGTACTGATATCAGCAGAGGATTTGCTGAATTCATTGAGTTTCTCCAGGCTGAAGGAAAATGGGGTGTAGGTGAATATAAGGAAAAACTTCAATTTGAACTCTGAGCACCTGATTTTAAATCAACAGTTCTGGTCTTGGTTTTCCATGCTGATGTGTGCTTTTGTGACTTCTTTTGTTTTGCATTTGTCTATTTGGGTTAAGGACCAAGTTAGGGAAGTATCCTTTATTTCCATCCATGTGAATTAGCAGAAGGAAGGTTTTTCAGATTGTTTTGTACCTGCATAAAACAAGCTGTGCTTACTTACTTGAGGTCCATTCAGTAGATCTTAAAAGCATTGAACAGATACGGCTAATTTTTTAGTTTGGTGGCCCTGTCATTGAGGAGGGGCAAAAACTCTCATCTCGGATGCAACGTTGCTCAGATTAAAGGCTAATGAAGGTCTCTCTTTTTGCAGAAGGAATGGATGGCAGTGCTGAACTCTCGTCTCATGTAGCATCTGTCAGAGGTGTACAGGTTAGTTCAGACCTCTTGGCCCTAAGAGGCTGAAGTATCTCTGCATTACTTAACCTCAAATGTGTAAACTGTGATAGGGCTTTTTGCACAACCATAATTGCTGCTGCCTTGTCTTAAGTGAAAGCCAGAACTCGAGGCAGCAGATCAGCAGCTTGAGAAATGTGCAGGTGCACTGTGTAACCAGGGAGCGTCCCAGTGTGATCCTGGTAATTCTGCAAAACTACAGTATCTCTGTTTGCATCTCCGGTTACTTGTCTAAACTGATCATACGTGACCATTGTGTCTGGACAGGTCCTAGTATGCACCGACTGAGTAACTCAACCCTGGTATTCTCCATTCTTTGTCTTGGAGTCTGGTAATGGTCAATGTGAAATTTCATCTGGAGTCTTAGCTCTTGTTGACCGTCTTTTCTTGACCCTTAAGTGTGTGGCAGTATTTCTGGTCTAGTTTACTGGGAAACTTTTGCAAAAACACATGGTGAATCTTCACTTTCCTTCTTGAAAAGAATAAGAATTTAAAGGCTGTTCTTAACCAGGGAAGGCAGGTATTGAGAGTCCTGTCACTGTATGATACCTCCTGGCATCCAGGTCTGTCATACTGTACTAAGAATATTTTTATGGTAGTTTTTGAAATATTATTAGGCATTATTATTTGAAATATTATTTGTGCTGCTTCTCTTAATTTATTTTTTTTCTGTCACAAGCTTCTGCCTATCTGTCCTTCAAATCCGAGGTACCACATAGCCTTAGTTTTGTTATTCTACTGGGAATATTGATTTTCCTAGCAGTACAGAAGTAAAAGTGGTGAAGCGTCGTGGTCACGTATAAGGACAGAGGACAAAATAGAGGTATAATCCCAAAGCTGAGACGGCGCTGGCGGTTTGCAAATTCAGACAACAATCTAGTAATGGACAATTGTACAGCAAAACTGGGGACTGCTGGGATGTAAGCTTACAGAGCCTTGGGGTCATCTCTGCTCCAAAGCTGTGACAACCTAGTAGGGTTTTTTGCACCCCTCTTGCCTCCCCCCACCCCAGCTACTTGGAAGGTCGTCATTTAGATCCTCTTCCAGGTGCACAGGGTTAAACTAGCCATGCTTTTTACATATCTGTTGACGGGTTAGAATCTTCTTCCTCTGAAATAAGAGAATTTGAAAAAGGTCAACTTTGAAGCAGCATTGCACAGACGGTTTTGCGGAGCCGTTGTCACAGTAATGCACACGTAGCCACGCTTGTACCCGGAGAATCCAGTGACAGCACCACCACTCTCTTGCCTTAATGACCTCACTCTAATAGCTGACAAAGACTAGTGCCACCTTCTTTGTTTGCAAAATTACTTCTTATGAGTGCTAGATACTTGTTTAAAGAAGTGAACCCGTAGAACAGCTGTGCAGCTACGCTGTAGACTGCCAAACCTGACACTCCTTGAGCTACAAAGCTTGTAGCCAGCCAGCTGGGCAACAGCTGTCTTCTCACATCTGGCTACGGCATTGCCTGTTTCTTCTGCACCTGAAGTTCATATTGGGATGCTGTCATTGCTTTAGAATCTATGTTTACAGAGTCACAAATATATAGTTTATAGTAGGCACTTGGTTGGATATCTAGCTTGTAGGCATGTTGTGGAGGTTGCTTTTTCTTTCCAGCTAAATACACTATCTACAAGAATCTGGCTGGTTTGCTTGTAAGATTTCAGTGATACAATCTAAAAATAAGGATGCAGAATTTTTACCAATGTGAAAATTGTAATTTCTAAAGGTATTTTGGAATAGATTCCATTCATTCTGGGTTAATTGTTAAAAACAACAAAATGGTGAACCAAAACCTGAGAGAACTTGTGTTGGTGACCTGCAGCAGTTCTTGCCTCCTCCTTCCCCTATCACACCTAAACACTGCATGTGCAGGCAATACCAACCTCATTTACTACCTGAGTGGTCGTTTTTTATTACTAGATTTAGGGAAATAATTTAATAACCAAATCTAATTTGGGCTAAAGCATGCAGTAAGTGGAGAGCTGACCAGCTCATCTGTGATGGTTTAGAAGAGTAGGTATAGCCTGCTATGAATTTTTTTTTTATATTAACTAGTACAAGATGCTTCTTTCTTTCTGATTTTGTAGTATTTTAATTCGAGGTCCATGTTTTGGTTAATGGAATAAATTCCAAGAGAGATGCACACCGCTACATGTGTATGTACAATTTGCAACTCAGAAGTTAAGGTGGAATAACATGAATGTAAATGTTCCTTATTCGCAAGCAGAGTTGGCTTCCTTCCTCTTCCTATAGCAAGAATATGTCCTAGGACATATTTCTCTAGCTGTATTTTAAGCACTTGAAAGTTTTCTCATACAGAATTTTATTTGCCACAAGATTGGACATGAAAATGCATGGTGAGTAATTAATTTATTGGAAGCTTTCAGCGAGTGATCCAATTTGCAGCTGACCCAAGTGTAGCTTTCTGTTGTGAGGAAGGGAGTTGCCTTGTGGAAGAACCTTTCCTTTGGAAAAACACCCCAATAAACATGAGGATGACGCATTAGAGGTGTAAAGGTAATCTTCGTCCTTGCATTTATGAACTACACAGTTTGATTTTTAGCTGTAAAATTTTTTCACTGTACTGTGTAAAAGGTTGGGAAACTGTACAATCTTGGTGCCGTAGAACTGACAAGGGTATTAGAAAATTGTGATGGTTGAGTAGATGGACAAAGCTGATGGGGGGTTTGGAGTCAGATACATGTTTTCATTATAGTGACCCACTTTTTTAGAATTTTGAGAGTGGTAATAAGCAGCCTTTTTTCTTTTTTTTTTTTTTCCCTAATATGCCAGTGAGCCAAGAAGTACAAGCAGTTACTGTCTTCATAGACCTGGGAGCAAGAAAACTGTCTTTTAAATCTTGTTAATTTTTCAGAGCACAGTTCTATTGTTGCAAACCTATTTGAGCCCAGTGTACAGGGCTTTTAGTTAGCAAGAGGCCAAGGACAGGGTGTGGAAAATGTTAAAAGTTTAGTGTATTCAAAATGGTGCTGATGTTAAACTTGTGATCACCTGTTCAGTATGATTTGATGTGTTTAAGGGCAACGTTGAGTTTGACTTTTTTTTTACTGAATAGATGGCAGAGCCCTCCTAATAAATAAAAATGCCTCCTCTCTAGCTGAAGTTTTGAAATTACCTTACTCAGATAAAACTGTTTTGTGGCAAGCAGAAGGTGATTCAGGGAACTACACCTGTGCTGATCTCATAACAAAGCTACTTAATCTTTTTTAATTAAATACCCCTTGAAATTCAGCATGATAAAGACCGAAGGATTTTTTTTTTTTAATGATTACTTTTAAAGGGCACTGCTCTAACAAAGAAAACTTTTACTGTCTGTCTTCTTGCATGGAAGCGAGTAAGCAGAGCTGCCGGGGATGCTGATCATTTGTCTATATACTACAGCTGCAGAAAATGAGAAATTAAATGAACAGTTCACAGATGCACTGAGAAAAAAGTGCTTGGGACAGCACAGGACTGTAACTTGCATGTTAATTTTTCAACTTCAGGTTCTATTTTAAATGTGCCAGCATATGAACTCTCCCGCAAACTGGAAAGTGTGGCGACAGGGGAGTACACCAGATTGCTGCTGGTTTACCACTTGGCTTTGCAAGTAAAAGCAAGAACCTTTCAGGCTTACTGTGCTTTTTATTGACAGCAGGCAATTGCGTAGGAAGATGAGGTGGGGAAGCTGCAATATTGATCAGACTATCTTCCTGGCAACCTTGTTCATGGCAACTTCGTGGAGCTTAGGGTAAATGGATTATTAGGGCTATAGAAAAGGAACAAAAGGAAGGTTACTGCTGGCCCTGCTTGGCAGCAATAGCTGGATGCCTTTTAAAAACAGCATCTGTTGTCATGGAGCTTCTGAATCCAAGGCCGGTTTCTGGCACTGTGATTTTCTCATGGCAAAAAACGTTGTCCTGTCCTAGCCTTGGGGGAAAAATAAATAAATAAAGGCAATAGCCTTGGCAGCACTTGTTTATTATTGCAGCTAAATGACTGAACTGCAGTGGGAACGGGACCAAAGGGAAACCTTTTCTTCACAGAGAATCCTGATTTTTGAAGCTGGCATCCACCATGGTCTGCAAAATATCTTTTATTTAGAAGGTGTTTGACATTTGGAGGAGGATTTTGAATAGTTTATACAGAACTTGCTTTCCTCTGAGTCAGCGATGTTTCGAGGTTGAAATAGAGACCTGAATTCCTAATCTCAAGGTTTTTGGAAGGTCTTCCAGTAGTGGTTTGTTTGTGTTTTAAAGCCCATTTTCCTTTTCTAAACTTCAGATATAGTCAAACAGTTTAACACACTTATTTATCATTTCCTGAAGTAGTCAGTAATGTACAAAATAAGATATTTAGTAATTTATTTGGCATTGATTATGTTAGTTTAACACTACGTTGCTTTGCTAAGCTTTTTGCTATCTTAAAAGGTGGTATTTTGATTGCATAGAAATATCCATGCTTGACTTCATGGACAAAAAGTATACTCTGCTTCCTGATGAGATTTTTTTGTTCTTGGATAGCTCCAGTGACTGAAATCTAAAAACTTGCTTGGTTTTACTTTTGCTTTGTGAACTTACTGAAACCTAGAAACAAGTGATGATAGAAGCGGCTCAGTGTTTCCGAAGCGGGAAAGCAGTGAGCCTCTGTGCTTTTATTTCTACATGTCTTATTTTTAAAGGCAGGAAAGGATGATTACCCCATGTCAGAAAGCATCTATAGGTAAGCTCTTCTGCTAGAGGTGTGTAAACTCTTTGGGCTGAAGAATTTGCCCTTCAGGTCCTTCCTTAGGAGTCAACTCTCTCTTGATACTGCCTGATTACTGTTATTTGAAAAGTTTCAGGCAGCTAGTGAATAAAATCTATGCATATTAAGTATCACACAGTAATTTCTATTGCTTCCCCCGCCTGTTTGTGTTTTGTCCACCCGCGCTAGCGGCTGTTAGGTCAAGGATTAGGGCTGTCGCAGGCAAGTTCAGATTGGTCCTACTGGTAGGACCCCAGGGTAGGATGTTGCAACTGCTGTGACTCCGCTGTTAGAAATCACCAGCCCCAAAGCAGAGTTATTTTCTGTCCTTCTGGTGTTTTGGGCTGCCCGCAAAGAGGGATCTGTGTTGAGGCACGCGCGTGTGTGGTTCTGCAAAGTCTGCGTCAGGCCAGTGACCTCGAGCAGCGGTGTAATGACACCTTGGGGCTGCTGCGGCTTTTCTTCAGCAAAGAAGAGTCGGAGCCCTGTCATTTCGGGGTTTGTTTGCACAAGGGAGGGACCCCTTGTCCTTGGGAGTAGCCATGGATCTGCGAGTATAATCGTGGGATAAAAAAGGGACCCTGGGAGCCAAAACTTGGAGTTTGGACCAGCCTTTGGAGCCCTTGCAAATTCTTTTCTAGAAGCCCTTGGATGGTGAAGTTGTAAACACCAGTCATCTGTGCAGGACTGTTCTTCTTTTTCCTCTGTTTTAGTCTTCAAAGCATCGTCAAAGTCCAAAAGAAGATACGCTTCTTCCAACGTTGCCCCTGCACGCTTGTGTTGTGTTATTTGCTCTTTCTATACAACCCCTCTAAAACATTAATATAGTGTCTGTAGGTTTATGGTGTTTAGTATCAGTGCCATAAACATAATAATCAGGAAATTCTAAATGTTAAAAGTTGATATTTAATATATAGTAATACTACTTTGAGGTTGTTTTTATGTAGAAATTAATGCTAAAAGAAAAAGATTTTTTTGTTATGACAGACCAGAGTGTTTATCTGCTAGTGACTGAAACTTTTCTGTAGACACTCGTCGTCTCAATTTAATAACATGTATTTCAAAATCTATTTCTTGGCCTTATCAAGACTGTAATAAAATTTTAATTTTTCCTCTTTGTAGTAATACTAACCTTTTTTAGTCTGTAAGACTGCATGAGAATTCAGAAACTGTAACTATGGGGGGTATCAAGAGTCTGCTTAATTTCAGCATTAGGAGCATTTGGGACAGATGATTGACAGTGCTAAAATTTGTAATTATAGTGTGGATTCTTTAATTTCTACTCATTAAACTAATTTCTTACTTAATTTAGAAAATTCATTCTGTTTTTGAAATTCTGCACTTCTGGAGATGCTGCACTATATTCCTTATAATAATAAAGTGACCAAATTGCTGCTTTAATTGCAAAACTTGAATTACAGAATTGTACTTAGTTCTTCCAAAAGAGTTAAAACAGTCCGAGAGCAGTAGGGGAAAAGCGTGGATCCGATCACGATTGCTGTAATTTAGGCCTCTTCCTTTAAACTTTACTTATGAGAGAGAGATTTTATTTTCCAGGAAGGAAGAAGGTACTTTCCAAGCAGTTTCCCATTTACTCATGGGGCAGATTTAAGTTTTCTGTGGTGCTACGTTTGTATTTGAAGGATTATAGGGATGATAAGGTGGGAAGGATGGCTGGAGCCAGTGAGTCCTCCTGGAAGGTCAAATGAAGTCTTCAGTTAAGTTTGGCACTTTCCTTCTGAATACAATTGTTTGCTAATCTGGGATAAATATTTTTCATGGCCATTGTTCTTCAAGAGCAAGACCAGTGGTAGGTTGAGAACCTGTATACCAGTCCCAGCACAAAGCACGCTGCAATGGTGGGAGTGCTGGAGAAGCTCTGGGGGAAATGACTGACAAGTTGGAAAGGGCATGGCATGAACATGCAGAACTGATGGTACTTGGCTTTCTGCTATGGTAAACTCAGGGAAGAAAAAACAAACCCCAGTGATAAGTGATGTATGCTCCCTCAGTAAGTTTGCAGACGAC
>NW_009215083.1:0-53505 GCF_000690835.1 Fulmarus glacialis
GGGGCAGAGGGGGGAATCATAAGCCTGACTTCCAGCGTTTTCTGAAAATTGACTTACTGACATGTTTACTTGTTTAGTAGTTGCATCGTAAGCATGCCAAAGGTACAAATCAGGCTTGGACCCAGGCTCAGCAGTTGATGTGAGTTCTGTTCCTGCAGATGGTAGTCCATACTTGTACAACAAATTGCAAAGTAAAGTACACCAAGCGAAACTAATAAGCTTGCCATTGTTTGAAGCAGCAAATCAGAAGCATTAAAACAATGATTTTTAATGGGAGATTCTAGTCTACTTCATGCAGACCATGTGGAAGAATCAAAGAACTTTTTTTTTAGCCATGTCAATTCTTCCGGTTTGCATGACACAGGAGGAAAGGGAGGTGAACATAAATGTCAGCACCAAAATATTCAAACCTTATGAAGCCTCAGAAAATGCCAAATTCAAATGTGGGGTGCAGGTTTGGGCCTTTTATGGTTCTGTTCAAACCAATGTACTCTTTTCTGACTGAGGTATCATGAATGGGTTTGTTTCATGTGAACAAGATGAAAATGGGGATTCAGAAAGCAGGGTGTTTGTGAATGTAAAAGCATGTGTTTTCTGACGCAAGTTTTCCTTAATAAACTGATTAACTTTCAAATACTAGATGTGGATTCACCTGGAAGATAGTTTGAAAAACTTTATGCTCAACACCTTCTATTCTGGTCCTTGCTTTTGTAGTTACCAGTAACACCAACAAGCTTTTGCAGAAACAGCTCAACTTGCAAAACCACAAAATAACATAAGAAGAAGGTTTTCCCACCAAAAGACTCCATAAGTGTCCGCAGAGAAAAGTGTTGTTTAATTTAGCCTGCAGATATTCCAACTTTGCTGAACATTTTGTCCAAAACATTCCTCGCTGCCTGACGATGCTGGACGTGTTTTCTGAGACATACAATATGAATAACTTGTGCTGCCAGAGTGACATAATGTAGGAGCAGGAAACAAAAGGTAGCAGAGCGCAGTCCCCTAGGGCAGGTGGAGGTTTGCGTGGGGATGGATGACCTTTCCTGCGCGGCCCGGGACGATCTCCCCCGGAGCCACAAGATGGCAATGCGCACTACACTACTCTGTACCTCCTAACAGCTGCAGCGGGGGCTAGCAGGGAAAATTTATTTTATTTTTTCGCTACAAATATTTGCTACTTTATTAATTGCACATATACGTGCTGTCCAGCTGGGTGTTGTAACGCCACCTCTGCTGTTATGATTTAGCACAGGAAATTGGAGTTCAGTCTATTTTTCTCCCTGAATCCAGTAACATGCAGGACCTTGCTACGAGGACGGCATATAGAGCATTTTTCTTTTACCAGTTTTAACGTTTTCCAATGAACTTACGTCAGCAGATATAAGTCCACTGGCAATAGGCTTGCTTCTTCTACCTCTGCAGTCCTCTGAGAAGTCATCCATGGACTCCTACCACGGGTTACAGATCATAAGCTGAAAATCACTGAGACAGAAGGCGGCAAAGGAACTTCGTGTCAACAAGTATGCTCTTCTACATAGAAATCATCCTGTCATCTTCCCATTCTATTAGGAAAGGAGAGTGAGGCCCTAATTCTCCTTTCATCTCTATAGGTGTAAAGCAGGCTTAATTCTGCCAATGTCACTCTGATTGTGCTAGTGCAAACTTGGTGTTAGATCAAAACTGAGCTCCAGATAGTCTGTCTTGCAAGACAGTCATGAAAGGATTTTTAAGATATTGATGAGCTCAGGTAAAAAGTAAGTGGCCTCACTTTGGAAGTACAGTCATTGCTGGATGCCAAGAATAACAAAAAAGGGCCTGGATTGCTGCATTGCAATGACTTTTCTATTATGTGAAGCCATTAGTTAAACTCTAGCACTCTCACATAAAGAAAAACGCTTGAAAGGCCACACCTTCTAGTGCAGCACTTGAGTTATCACCTCTGTCAGAGCTAGATGGGGCCTCAGTCCCCACTTCCAGCTGTAAGAAAGCCGTTAAAATCAATGTAAATGAGTTTAACCTCGCAGCAGGAAAATAAAGCTCCCAAATACTACACATGTGCACTAATTTCTACCAGGATCTGATGGTTTCCTCTTCTTTAAGAGCCCCATCAAACCTATTTAGCTTCCTGATGACCAGTAGTCTTCTTAGCACAAGACTCCTCATTTTGGAAGACAGCATTATTCATTACACATATCTTACTGCACGCTACAGTAATTTCTGTCCATCTTTACCAGGAAACTGCTAATAAAGTAATCTTAAACTCCATTAATTCCCTTCCTTACTGAAATATCCCTTTTATGGCCACAGAGTGTTCAGTTCAGATTAGACTTGCTTCTTCAAAGCCAAATGGAGAATTTTTAACAGAAAAATCAAAGCCCAGTCTACCAGTTCAAGAGGTGGCTGGACCACTGCACCACAGTGGCTACATTACTTCTTGGTCCAGGTCTCCTGATCTGTGGCATTGTTGCTGCTGGCACCATGCTCTAATGTGCAATGGAGACATGCCCTCTGTTACTTGCGGGGTTTGGTTATCTGTTTTTCCAAGTGCCTCAAAAACTTTCAACTAAGTTTCTAGGAGGGCACCTTGTTTCGGTTTGTAGATTGGTTGCTTGTTCTCATTTTTGTGGAGATGAAGGAGAAGAGATGCATGTGAAAATTCATACTCTAGCCTGGCACACACCCTCGGGCAGACCCAGCTAGTCTGAGCACTGTTAGCTTAACTCATGTAGTCCAGAGAGGTGATGTAACGACACCAGCTGGAAAACTACTGCTAAAGTATACAATATCTGTGTAAACACAGCTTAAACCAATTTAATGTTTGCTGGCTCCACTGTAGCTGCAATGTATAAGGGGCCACTACTGACTTAGATAAAAGCAAGGGAAATAATATTTATTTTCTAAACACTGTCCAGTGGTACAGTCATCTGTCAAAACAGCCAGTGTTTTGGGAAGTGTATCTTGTTAAAAAAAGTGCAGCACTGACTTATTGACAGTGTTTACCTATAGAAAAACAATCCTTACTTGGGAGGAATTTACATTAACTAGTCGGGTTTTCAGTTTTTGATGGTGTTGACCACACCGTGATTTAATTTCATTCCCCTCATTAGCTTGCTCACAATATTGCTATGGCAACTAGTGCATGCTCCTACCTTGAACACAAGTTCAAACATCCTGATGGATATTTAACTGGACTGAGTTTCATTCCTTTGATGTTGATTTTTAGTTGTCCATTTTTGTCTCCTGCTGTTGTCTGTCCAGTTTGCCCAGCTGTGGTAGAGGAGCCAGGGCACTGGAAGCTCATGTAGCATGGGAATCGAGCCCCTCCTTACAGGACAGTGTGGAGCTGGGATTAAGGGGCAGCCTTGCGCATCCGGGCTGGCAGAACAAGTCTTACAAACCTCTCAAGAGGTCTTGCCTCCCCACTGGCCCCAGTGCCTTCCCCCCATGCACAAAACAATGGTGTCAGTGTTGTTCCTCTCACAGAAACTGTAGCAACAACCTTCCAGCAGATAGTGTCATCGGCAATCCACAGCCTGGATACGAGATTAAAGGATATAGTAATTGCTGTATAGGACAAACCGGTGGGACCTTACTCTGTGATCACAGGGGTTTATTAATGAAATGGGTGTGTTCTCTGAAAGCTGCTTAAAATGTTACGTTGTATCCTGCAAAAGGTGATTCTGCCCTTGATACACCTCTTTAAAGCCCAATGGGTGAACATAAGAGGATAAACTGCCTGATGTGGGCCAGCCAAAAGGTCAGCCTAACACTGTAGTCTGTTTCTGGCAGTGTCCGACAGCAGATGCCCAAGGAATAGTGTAAGAGCAAGGCACGAACATAATATGATAGTATTTTCCCAATCTGTACTCATTCAACCCCTGTGCCATCCTGGTCTTAGGTTGTATCTTTTTATGCCAGCCCTCCCTTAGTGTTGTTTCCCATTAATTTGTTCAATCATTTTCTGAAATCACATATGCTCTTAGTTTCCACACATCTTACACCAAGCAGGTCTATTTTCAGAGGGTGTTTTGTTTTAAACTTTTTCTTTTGTTACTCAAGAGTACACAGGTCAGGTGATGAGGAGACACGTGCACGCATTTGGGCGAAGGGTAAAAGCAGGACTCATAGCCCTGCTCTGTAGGATGCACAATCACATGTTAAGCACCAGACTGTAAAGGAGGACTAAAAGGCTGTTGCCCTCTCTACACAGTGTGTGGGCCAACAGATACACAGGCTTCTTGACCATAGTCTCAGTCTGAATCATTTCCCCTGAGTCACCCAGCTCTCTCCCCACACAGAGGAATCGGCAGATGTTTGCAGATTCTGCACAAGGGTGCTCTGTATGGCACATTTCCCACAATGCTGAGATACAATGTCTCAGCTGTGCCCAGACTTTCTGCAGCAGTATGGACTAGGCTTGCCTTTGATGGAGGTTTATATACTCTACATACTGCACATTTTTTGTGAGAAGAAATATATTTCAGGGTTTTGCTTTGATGGCAGATTGTGGGTATTTGTGCATTTTGTAGAGTGTGTTCTCGAGGTATTTCCGTTTTAAACAATTCCCTATGCAATTGAGTCCAAGAGCATAAAATAGAATTAACACCAATATTAGCTGCACAGTTGCTTTCATTAGGGCTGCTTTTTGAATGCTAATGTTACCTGACCTGTAAGCAGCTGTTACCAGTAAATGTAAATCAAAACCAGGAAACTGAATTATTTTATACAATAGGAACAAATCTTTTTCTGCTTTCAGTATACAAAACATTTTTCCTTTTCTCTAAATAGTTCGATTGTATTATTATTACAAAGTTATGGCCACACTTCTCACTTTCCTTTTCTCTAATTTTTTTCTTTCTTAATGGTTCTGCTTTATTAGCCAGACACTTTTATTCCTGCAACTAAGTATTTTTGGGTATTGATGACAACGACATAGTAAAGAGGCTAAGCTCTGCTGAAATAGATGAGATCTGTTACACTCATTCTGATTTATCTGCCTCCTTTGCTGATTTGCCAGCCTGAAATCTTTGGCACAGTTTCAGACCATGTCTCTGGCAGAGCTGGGATCTTTTTTTTTTGTCACTGTTGTTGAAAAGTCTTGCTCCGTTTTTGTTACAGATGATGTGGCTCAAACTTAAAGTGCCACAAAGTAAAATCTGTCTTTAATCCAACACTTTTTCCTTTTTTCCCGACAGCTATAAAAAAGGAAGCAAAGCAACTTGAGGAGGGAAGGTAGTTCATATCAGCTCCTCGACCTGCACAGACATACTCTTGCCATCCGTTCCCACACAGAAGCGCCTTAGAGCTACTTTGGAACTTAAGCACCTGAATGCGGCAGTAGTTTATGTCCTCTACTGACATCACTGCTCTAATTGCAGTCACAGAGATGTGCTGAGCTGTCTTGAAGCTTTGTACGCCAGCCAGTCCTAGCCAACCAGCCTGGAGCGATGCATGCAGACACCTTCACCCAGTGGCCCAGTGATCTTGCTAGGGACTGTTCCCACTCCTGCTCTGTTGTGCACGGGTAGGTACCATTCAGGTTGACAGACCTCCTGCTTCTTGAAGTGAAAAGGAGTTTTGTCCATCTCATCAATGGTTTGATCCATCAACTTATCTTTTTTCTCCCTTTCTCATGCTAACCAAGGAGGTACCTTTTTTGCACACTCTGAATTTAACACAAGGCTATGAATTCCATTACAAAGTAACCTCAGCAGGAGAAAGAAGAGGGTGTCTTTTTAGACCAACAGGTGTTCTGGGATGAAAGGAAGCCAAGTGTACAAATATTTGGTGTATGAGCCATTCCTAAGACTAGTCATTTTTTCCATGGGCACTGCATACTTCTGGAAGCCATCTGTCCAGTGTAGGAGCTCTGATTTTTCTCCACTTGGTAGTAACTGCAATACGTAAAACTAATAGAAAAGGACGTTCTTCTTTCACCTTCATAACCCAGCATAAAGATAATCTGCATAGATCTTGATGTACTTTTATTTGTTACTGTTGCTACTTCTGTTTAGTACCTTTTCAACTTGGTCATGAAAAAGGATAAATTCAATACAAGCTACTAGTGAAATTAAAGAATAATCCAAATTAGTAGCGTTTAGAGGCAATGCAGTCTGCACCAAAAGTAATATCTTTTCTTTGTTAAGACATTTTGAGAGCACACGAAACAGAAATTATTAATAATACATTCTCCTTAAGAAGATAAACAATAAATGATAATGAAATTGTTATTGATATAAATATATAATTGTATTACCTTGAGAAATGTGTTATGACATGCTATGCTAATAAATGACTCACCAGAGCTCTGTTCCCATGCAGGAGAAATATTCTCTTACCAAATGTATTGGATCTGGTAAAATTATTTGTAGATTTGTCTTAGAAAAGTACTTAATGCTTTAGAAAGTCTCACAATACAGATGCTTTGGCCTACTAAAGGAATTAAACTAGTAAGACTGCAGATAGACCACATAGAGAAAGATCAGAGAAATGTCAGACCCCATTCAAGCAAGATCATCTACCCAATAATGTTTTCAAAAAGGAATTTGGAGTCCTCCTTGAGCCACAGGGACTCAAATAACACTCCTAGCTGGCCTGAGAAGTTCACATTCATTGTTGCTGGGCTTTGAGTGGAAAAAACACCTGTATCGTTTGGCAGTGCTCAGATGATTCATTTACGTTTTGAGGGTTATGTATGACAGGGAAAGAACGAGAACTTTCCTGTAGCAAAAAGCAAAACTGAATAATGCTTCCTTACTGAACAGTTTTTAGTCTTTGGCAATCCCTTGATACAGCATACAACACACAACAGAAAGTCAGTATTTTTATCACAAAAAAATTTGGAATTACTTTTGAAAAAAACATATGCATTGACCACAGGTAATAAAGAGCAGAGGCATCATATCAAATTCAGATTAATTCCTTTTGCTCCTAAAAGGTTCTAAGCAGTACTGTATTCTGAACCTATTCCTGTGAGCAGATACTATATCCTTCGCCTAATTCTTAGGTATATGACAGCTGTAGGCACAAGTAAAGTTTGTTTACTGGGAGTAGTTTTTTGTTGCTTTCTTTTAGTGCTTTTTTCCTGCCTCTCTCCTTTTAGTGAGTATTGAAATCTGAGGATTGAGCCTGCTTACATGTCTTGCTTCTTTTTTTTGTGTATACAGATAAGCACAAACAGCCATTTCTGTGGTATGTGTATTGCAGTAATCTACACATTACCTATAAAACTTTCAATACCCATCAGTTAACATAAATGATCTGGAAACAGAATGTTTCATTTTTGAGAGATTCCTGACAGAAACTATTGATTATTTGGCCCCAACTCAGCCAAGTACTTAAGAACATGCTTTATCAGGGTCACTTTCACTCTTGGAGTTAATTGGGATTACAATTTATCTTTCATTAAAGCAGAGAGATTAAGAAAAGAGATCTCCTTAAAGCATTTGAGGAGAGAAACAATTCAAATCTCTTTTGACATAAATACTTCCTCAGGAAATACATCGGACAGGTTAATAAAAAGATCAAGACAAAAAAATAGGTCTTTAGAACAATCGTCATGTGTGCTTTGTGGGGAAAAAGGCAATTGTTTAAGTGCCCAAATAAAACTGTCAGATGCAAAGTTGCATCACCAGCTCACTCAGCTTCTAATTTAGAGTGTTACCGTACAATTAGAGTACTGCCTGTCAGGAAAGCAGTCTAGGAAAATCAAACAAGGAAAATTTGCTTCCTAAAGAAGCTATGAGAATGAAAAGTGAAGGTAGAGTCATCTGGCTTTTAGTCTACTGTGGCCTAGAGCTGACCTTTTCACTAAGTAAGTCCCCTTCCCTACAGGGAGAATATGATCTTTCAGTGTTGGAGAAACGATACGAGACAACATTATTGCTCTAAACTTGCCAAACCCTTCACTCGGGTCAGGACCACATACATTTTCACCTTCCAGAAGCAGGAGGTGGAAGATCCAGAGTCCAAAGCCAAGGACGTGTCAGCTGTGGTGAGCAAAGCCACGGCCACCTGAGGGCACATTTTGTTCCAGAGGCAACGGGGGAACTTGACAGCACCCATTTTTATGTACTAGTTAGTGCAATTTCGCTGGCTATAAGAAACTTGACTTCAAGTCCCTCCTTGTGTCAGTTCGTAATTTTGGGGTGGAACAGGGTTTAGAGTAGCTTTTTAGCTGATTGACACTGTTGAAGGCACTGCTGGAAGCAGACTATTACATATGTAGGGAACTTGGCATGTCCGAGTTTACAGAGGGAGGAAATCTTGGTTAGAGGTGCTTGAGTGGCAGAGAACTTCTCGTTTTGTGGGTCAGGTGCTATGTCCTGTTGTAGATCCAGTCCTATAGTCTTCGTTCTCAACATAGAGAATGTCTCCAGACTAGTCTCAAGGAGGTCCCTCTGTACTTTATTTCTGTATGGCATTTTTCTTCTTCATTATCTCTCAGAGACCACTGTCTGTATGCCTTCCTCCGAACAGTAGCAGCCATTAGTCCCAGCAAACCCACTGGCATCAATATCCTACCTGAGAGTTAATCTGTTGATTTTGCCTTTGAAGTTTGTGCCTGAAGATAGCTTAATCCATTTCCTTTGATGGGAAGGGAACAGAAGAAGATTCTTCATTTCAAAGACAGTGTCTATTCAAAAACTCAGTGGCACATGAGTGGAAATGAGTGGTGGGAAATCCTGCAAAATATGCTTCTCTTCCCACCTCTGTCTCTTTGATCCTCATCACTTTGGGACTAGCTGTCTAACTAGGCCCTATTATATATTTAGATATTTATGTTTATATAAAAATATAAGCATTATATATCTATAAAAGCAACCCCTGTTCAGCAGCAGGAACAAAAGAGATGCACATTAACACTAGGGATCCAAAGTGCTTTGGGAAATGTGCTGCTTGCCCAGGAAGGACAGGTGAGAGTAGCAGGGATTCAAAGGAATGTGAGGGAGAAAAGACAGGGACATAAGGGAGAGGAAACAGGAGACCAGAAAGAGGGGACTCTAGGCTGAAAGCAGCCTTCACACTTAATTAACAGGATCTGCTTTAGGGGGAACAGAAAGACCCGCTCTCCCTCCCCCAGTCCTTTGCAACTGCAACATCAGAAGCTCCAGTACCCAGAAAGGACGTAAAACAGCAAAATCTGATGTATTAAACATTTGCCATTACAAAAAAGTTTGAACGGCTTTCTGAAAATGACACCGTATGCAAGGCAAGAGGGAGATCAGACAATGTCTGTCCAGAGCCCAGATCTTTGTCTGGCATTTTTGTGTGGTACCATAGTGCAGCCAGGAATTATTTATGATAACAGCTAAAGAGGCTTTGTAACAATAGTATTTTATTCCTTGGGAGAAGCAGCTCTGAATCTCCCTGAGCCTAGCGCAGCAAATAGTTCTTTTTCCAGGCCTCCCAGCCAGAGTCACAATGCAGTGTATCCATCTCAAATTGCGACTTTATTTTATACTTTTGTTTGATAATTTCTCAGCGTTCACTTGGAACACAGCTTTTCTGGTATTTTTCATGCCTCTTTCTTGGTAATAACATCTAATAAGCATGTGAGCAAGATGGGGAGAAGGCAAGCAAAATTATTAAGTACTATTAAGTACAAACACTATGAGGTATTTTTTGATTTGAGATACTTCCTTACAAAACAAATCCCAAAATACTATGCATCAGACACTGTGTCAGACACATCACATCATTATTGCGGGAGCCATTGTTAACAAGTTGAAATCGCGTATCACTTTTCAGTTTAAAAGGGGGGAGTATCAAATGAACAGCCAGAAACAAAACTTGTCAATTTTGCCCAGAAAGCCATTATTCTGCACTCACTAAATAAACTAGGTGATTAGCTTTCAAAGGGATGGGCTCCCACAGTATAAAAAAATCAAATACTATCTAGTTCCTTCAATGCCATAAAATCACTGTAAGGACTGAAAAGAGGGGTCTGCTATAACACTTCTTTCTGTCACAAGCTAATAACACGTTTTCTAACTTCAAGGACTAGGAATGTGAAGGAACTTTAGCTGTTTCTTTCTCAGGTATGTGCCCCATCTTACTGCAGCTGCGTTTGCAGAAATGTCGGGTTTATTGCTTTTGTGACATCTTGTTGCTTTTATCAAGCAAGATGTTCATGGCTCTGTAGACCACTTGTGTTCAACAACAGTTACTATAGCCAGATGGTGGAAAGGTTTATGAGTAGCATTTTGATCAGGACTATCACGTCTGTTTTTCAAGACAGAACCTGAGCAGATGGTACCTCTTACGTTATCCCATACACCTCTTCCTTTGAAAAGGTCCTTTTTAACATTACTTAGGACGACAATTTCATAATTGACTGTGTGTAAATTGATTTACTCTGAAAAAGCATGTACATGTTTATGTATTACATCATGCACAGCATATTAGAGACATCAATAGTGGCAAGTATACTATAATATGCCACACATGTTTTCTCCAGTAGTTTAGAAACAATAACTTCTGAAACTACCCCTAATTCTGTTGCCTAATAAAGACACATCAGGCCAGCTTTTTATCAGCTCAGCCGCATAATTTATTTCAGGCCTACAAAGGTTCATACCTCCATCACTAAGGAGTGGTGCAGCACAGCTTTTTTGTGGGGGAAGGAGAAGGCTTAGAGTGAGATTGTGACTACGAAGGAGCAAGAATGGAGGTGCAGGAAGCTGCGTAACCTCAGGCTGTTGAAATGCCCTCATCTTTCTCAGCAGGGTTTTGCATTTGTAAATTCCAGTTACAGATGTCGTAGCTGTCTTTTAATCACACTCAAGAACAGTGACGTTTCCAGCAGTTGTGATCTGACTGTAGACACTGATTTAGCTCTGCCATACCATCAGCAGAGAGTTGTGTCTTTTGGCTCAACAACAAGGGAAAAAACCAATAACATTAGAAATAAGTAATTGCTAGTAATGATCAGAGACTAACTGATATAGCAGCGGCAAAGCTGTTATTATAGTTCAGCACCTGCAGAAGACAAAATAATAAGAATCCAGTAACAGAAACCTGCAAGTTCTGTCTGATGACTGCAGACCTGAGGGTGAGCAAGGAGCTGCTGCTCTTGTCTCTGATAGAGCAAATAGCTTTACAAGTGCCATAGATGTCTCCATGTTTATGTTATACTGTCAAATCTCTAGATCTCTGCGATTAAGAGGACAATTTTATGTATTGCTTCAATAGTGAGATGGTGCAAGAGGCACAGGGAAATATTCTGTGGTCCTTGTCATTCCTGATATCAAGCCAAGTGGCCTACTCAAAAAAATACTACTCCTTGGAGTGTTATTATGGTCATTTTATGGCTTGAGAGACAGGACACAAGCACAAAATCACCTTTGCAAGGTCTTCAAGAAAGTTCAAGATAGAGCAAGAATTTAAACAGGTTCAGAGCTAAGAGATTAACAGTGGGATCTGTCTTCTGGTTAGCTGTTCAATGACAGATACCTCCAGTCCTTCACCCTTTGATGAAAACTGCATCCCAAAGACTGCTGGGATGGGATTCCTGTGACTGCAAGTGAAGCCAGGTACAGTCGTGAATGGGAATGCAGCTTATACCTCCATAACAGCTTAGGAAGTGCCATTGTGTTTATAGTCACCAGAATAGTTTCCTAAGTTCACTTCTGAACTACATTTTTCAGTCTGTGTGTTTATTTGATGTCTAGAACAAGAGCTTTGATAAAAGTATTTGTTTTATTTAGCACCTGCATCGAAACATTAGTAATGCTGCACTGAAGCGTTCCACATGTTCCTCTTACCTCAGACTAGTTAAGCAAGAGCATTCACACATTTCCTTAATCCCAGGCATCATAAATCCTTTACAAGATCCCTATTTCATTGTTCTTCTCTCAGGGGCTTAGCAAAACACTCGGTGTGCACAATTTTTCTCTCCCAGAGGCCAAATGGCTTACAATAAACCTCATCGTTGTCTTGTTCTGGAGGGTTTAATGGTGCTGCAGATGAGAAAGTCAGGGAGAAGCAGTAGAAAAGAGTTGAAATACTTTTCCAAATGGGAGCAAGGACCCTGATATCAGTCTCTTGTCCAAGAGCCCATGTTGTATATTATTACGTATAGAAGTAGCTTTCTACATTTTTGAAGACTGGAACTCAGCTACAGCAGTATAAAATATTGTCACAGCAAGAGTTTTAATTAGTTTCACACCAATAGCTAACATTTGGGTTTGAAAATTAAAGGGTGTTTCTTTAGCAAAACAAAATCTCTGGACAAAGTTCATTGTTTCTTATCTGAGCAGGCATTCAGGTATGTCTGTGTGCATTTAAGGAGAGTCCCACCAGCTTACCAGTGTCTGCAGCAATCCTTTAATTGAGTTTTAAGAGTGAAATATGCCAATAGAAAAATGCAGCAGTGAAAGTGGCTAGTCAGCAAGGCTTCTCTTCAGTAGTTTGCTTCTGTGTGTAAGTAAATATGTTTGGCAGGAACTCCGCCAGAAGGAGGATTGTCCCAGTGTCCTCTCACTATGCTAACTCAGAAAACAGCCTGTGTTTCCCTCCAATATACATACCTGTAATAGTATTTAGATACTTTTATGCATCGATATTCATATAACTTTCTAACCCAGAGACACATAACCAGGCCCAGGAAAAAAATGCCTTAGATTTTCTATTTCATAAAGATTTGCTTGTTAGTGACACTTGTACATCACTAGAAGGCATAGGGTATTCATCAGGATTTCCCAAAGGTTACTATCATTTTCTCCCTTTTGATCTGGCAAGACCTTTAAACTAAAAACCTGTTGGTAAAGCGTGAGCCTTGATGAAGTCAGTGAGACTTGTTCTAGTAATTTCATTATGGTCAGGCACTTGATTTAGTGGTCTAGACAGCCACTCAGCTGTGCTCCTGCTAATATAAGCTGGTCATATTAATCATTTTATGGATCAAATAGTTTTACCTTTGTAAACCACATTAATACAAGAACACACACCACTTAAAGATATTCCACTTTCAGAGTAGGCTTTTGTGAAGATTTTACAAAAAGGAGAAAGCCCAACTCTCTCTAAGAGCTCAAAACACTTTTCAGTTCTACCATCTACTCTGCCCTGTGACCTTTCAGTGCGTCACTCTGTTTGCTGGTCTTGCTTTGCTCTACACCTGTGTGAGTCTGAGCATTTGGAAGTCCAGCTTACTTCATGTTTAAAGAGTGTTTCTCCCTCTTTTGATGAAGTATTTCCTGTGTGTCATCTTAGAACAGCCTTACTTTTTGCTTAATGCAGCAAATACAATTGAATCATAAGACTGGAAAGAAAGGAAAAAAGAAAAAGAAAAAGAAAAAAAAGAAAAAGAAAAAGAAAAAGAAAAAGAAAAAGGAAAAGAAAAAGAAAAAGAAAAAGAAAAAGGAAAAGAAGAAGAAGAAGAAGAAGAAGAAGAAGAAGAAGAAGAAGAAGAAGAAGAAGAAGAAGAAGAAGAAGAAGAAGAAGAAGAAGAAGAAGAAGAAGAAGAAGAAGAAGAAGAAGAAGAAGAAGAAGAAGAAGAAGAAGAAGAAGAAGAAGAAGAAGAAGAAGAAGAAGAAGAAGAAGAAGAAGAAGAAGAAGAAGAAGAAGAAGAAGAAGAAGAAGAAGAAGAAGAAGAAGAAGAAGAAGAAGAAGAAGAAGAAGAAGAAGAAGAAGAAGAAGAAGAAGAAGAAGAAGAAGAAGAAGAAGAAGAAGAAGAAGAAGAAGAAGAAGAAGAAGAAGAAGAGGAAAAGGAGGAAAAGAAAGAAAAAGAAGAAGAAGAAGAAGAAGAAGAAGAAGAAGAAGAAAATGAAAAAGAAAAAGAAAAAAGAAAAATGTTTTCTATTTTGTAGAAACAGAAAAAACATTCAGTGCTTTTTGTCTGAACCCAAGAGTAGAAAAAGAGAAGGAAAGACTTTTCTGTCATGCAATTTATATAGTTTACTGTCTGAAGTTACCAGCGTACCTAGCACCTGTGAAAAACAATTAGTTACAAGCTTAATTTTTCAGTTTAGTGTGAAAAAGATATTCTGTTTTAATTTCTTTCCAGTTCCGTGTGAAAAAGATATTCTGTTTTAATTTCTTTCCAGTTCCGTGTTCTTCCACAAAGTTGGTGATAGATCAGCCTGGTCTGAATGCCTAAAATGCTCTTGCTAACCCACCAGAAAACTTTAAAATATAAAGTAATTTAATTATGAACTTGAAAAGAAAACTTTTTACTTTCTTTTTTTCCAAGCACACTTGACATTGTTATGGGCAGAGGAAGCCCTGATTTGTAAATACCGCAGCCCTTTACCAGACCAAGGAGGGCAAGATAGCCACTGAAGCTAAAAATTTTTAATAATTCTCCAAACTGCAATGAAGAAAGTAATTGTCTAATTTGTCTAGTGGTATTAATGAAAGAACAATTACATGTATGGAAATAAATATTAGCCGATCAAGGTGCCATATTTTTAAGAGTTTTTTGATAGACCTTCAAAAGCAGTAGGGCTGCTTTCTGAAAGGAGGCATAACATAATCTCATTATTTCTAACTGAACGGTTCCTCGAGTGATAGAAAGATACTGGTTTGTGTCATACAGCGAGTTGCTGCCTCATGCCTAATACAGAGCCTGATCTCTCTTGGGACTACTGTTATGCATCACAACTCTGTCAAAGAGACTAGATTGCACAGTTCAGTTTTATGAAAATAGATTTATGCATATGATGAAAAAATACTCCATTGCATTTTCTTTATGTTTCACTTTCCACTAGGAACTCCCTGTGACACTTCTTCTAACTGCTGGAATAAGGGGAGGGGAAAGGCTGTGCAGGGTGGTGGGGCTGAGGCATTCCCACTCTTTCTGCACTGATGCACCCACGAGTGGCTGACACTGCCCGCAGAGTTGTGACTGGGAGAGGCAGGGCAGATGCCCTCAAGCTCGACACCTAGATTGTGGGTGTTGTTGATGAGGATATCATGGGCTAAAATTCCTGGAGGAGTATTTAATTTTCACAGGTGAACGAAAATATGAAATCCAGAGTTTAAAAGAAATGGTTTGCTATGTGTTGAAGAGGATAACTTCATTGGGCAATTTTGTGCATTTTTTTCTATTATTTGTTATAAGGATAGATTGAGAATAAATACTGAAGTGCTGGGAGGTAAAATTTACATAAGAGCTTCTAGATCCAAGAGTAACCATGCAAAATCCAGGCTTTATAGGCCGAGTTATATGGAAACTGAAAAGGTTCTTCATGCAGTGAGGATTAGTGCTGGCCTTCCCAGACCTATTCTAAACTCAAGAGTCCTAAAATTCCCAAAGCATCTTGTGCAGCATTCTATTCATACCTTGAATAGATCTATTAAATAAAGACACTTAAAATATTAAAAAATATAGTTTTGCAAAGCTTCTGGGTCAGCCAGTGACCAACATCTAGGATGCCAGATCTGTGCTAAAACCTCTTCAGTCCAAGCATCAGGAATTGCAGGTATATCCTGTTGGTCTCCTCGTCTTCGGGACACCAATATTTGATTTAGAGTGAGCCTTTTGAGGTCGACTAGAGCAGACACCTATGGAATAGGCAGGAGTGCAGACTTGTAGTGATATTCAAGCAATAGTTATTCCAGTACTTTGCAACGGGATGGAGAAAAGTACCTGGCCCTTGCATAGCAGATTCTATAGAAATAATACAGCACAATATACCATGGAAACCAAAGGTTTTCACACAGTAATTCTTTTTGTCCAGATTTCCACTTTAATCATCCCAATTTATAGCTGCTCCCACTACGCAAAAGTTTATACGGTGTCCGTCTATAACACCCGATTCTTTTGGCTACCGCTACCTGTTTGTTGTACCCGTAGCTGATGCAGGAAGACTCAGAGAAAAGTGGAGTTCCACTTGAGTTTTTGCTCCTGTTCTGTATTTCTGAGGTGAGGAAATTCAACAGAGGGAACCGCTTAATTAAGGCTTAAGTTAACCTGCCAGTTATTGCGTTCTTTCTCTGTGAGTGGGTTTGTCTATTAACAGGTGACTTTTCTCATCCCTGTGCTGACACTGCTGGGAAAGCATTTACTTATTCAGATGTAAAGAACACAGGGCTAGTCTTCCGTCTTTCTTTTTAGTTTGACATTGACGGTGGAGAGCTGACAGATAACCCAGAACAGTAATTTGCTCAAAGTAGCTCTTCAGATAATGGCATAGGGGTGGAGGGTGGGACACACCTTCCATTTTCCCCTCTTTGTTGTCATATTGTTAAAAATAACCAGCAGTTGCAATGCAGGCCGGGAGATTATATGGTATTTATCATAATAAACACAGATGTCGAAGGGCTTTTTCACCCTTGTGCTGTGCCTGCAGGAACTTGCATAGGATTTGCAAGTGATGGAGGTTTTTTTCCTTCCTTTAAACTTCAAAACAGAGGCAAATACCCATGTGTCGCTTGGGCTGTTTAACTATTTCAGAGCTTTGCTGCATTGAGGGTATGGAAGAGAGATTTCTGCTACATGGGGGCTTAGGCAAGACCTGGTTTTAAGGAGCCTGGGGATTATGTGTGCCAGTAAATCACAGACAACCTGTAAGGAAGAAACCTTTTGTTCCAAGAGCTTGCTGTTCAGTTTTGGCACTTTTTAAAACATGATCTCAGTATTCAGACTTTGCCAGTCAAGCAGTCTGCCCTAGCTGATTAGTATGGAAAGTATGCATTTCCTAATTAGCATTAGCTTCCAGAGGGTTTTCTTCTAATACCTGTCCAGTCGGGTTTGAGTGCTTTTGCCTTACTGATGCTTATAAAGTATGGGGAATATCCAAGTGTTTAAGAATGACTTGTGCTCCACTTTAACTAGGACCTTCTGCTTCTCCCTCTGGCATGCTTCTAGTGATTTCTATGAGAATCTCGTTTTCCTGAACTGCAACTGTTTTCATGGTTTCAGCATGGACATTCTGATCCCAAAAACCACTTCACAGAAGCTGCCATTTTCTCATGATGATAGAAAGACATACAGGGAAAAGGAAAACAAGATAACGATAACTGTGATGTGCTAGAGAGTTTTCCCTTCAGATCCTTGGGAGCAGTCTCAATCTTCTCAGAATTTTGCTGTCATGGATACTATTGCAGCATTTTGCTCATACAGTTATCCACCCCATAAAAACAAGATACCTTCTCGGTTTCATGGAATGGTGAACTTCACAGGTTGATAGTCTGCTATGTATGGCAATTTTTTTCTTTCTATGTGTCTTCATCTTGCTCCCCATTAATTTCACAGGATGCCATCTTCTGGAATAGGGCAAGAAGAACCTTTGTTTCTCCAGAACTGGAATTCTGTTAATGGATTGTTTTTAAAGGCTTGCTTTCTTGCAACTTCAGTATTTAAAAAATGATACGCATTCCTTTTGTTACCCTTTCTTCTTCACTGCTGTTATGTGGAGATTATAATTCAGTGATAATAGCTCAGAAAACTATTAAATCAACAGCTCAAAAAAAAATCTAAACATATTCTAAAGTCAACTTCAAGTAGTTAGAGGTATTTGTTGTTAAGTGTAAAGCAGTTTTCTTTCATAACTTTCTAACAGGTATGAAATAATACTGTCTGTACACAAGAGCTATGGGTATCAAATGAAACTAATGTATGTCAGGTTCCAAACAAAAAAGGAAAAGTTGGTTTCCATGCAAACTGGGAATACTCTGTGAAACTATGTATAGGTTGCTATGGGACAATATGGGTGCTGAAAATTTAAACAAGTTCAAAAAACAACTGGACAAACATGTGGATGAGGAATCCGTCACGGTATGTAAAATACAAAGGTACCACCTCTGACTCAGAAATTACCTGAACAATTCATTGGAGGCTGAATAATTATTCTGGGGAAATATCACTGCATGCTTGTTCTTGTAACTCATTCCTTTCCCAGAATCTGCGTTTGGTCACTATCAGATGCTGTGATAGGTGGATATTTTGATTTGATCAGAGATTGCTATTCCCCTGTGTCTGTCCAGCTGCAAATGCACAGGAGTTAGGACAGCTACAAGTCTTCATGCAATGGGTATCAACAGAAAGCTGACACAGTTTGTCATTGCCGTCTGATTGGAGCTTTTGCCCTAATTTGATAACCTGCAATTTGTTTCTAAGGTAAGAATCAAATATACTTCAGGTTCATGTATTTGGAGGCCTGTGTTAAATGTCTCCTGTTGAACTGATGTTATGAGTCTGTAAATCACCGAATTTCAAGCTTTATCCCCAAAAGGAACACAGGGGACTGCTGCAGTCCCTCATGATAATCCATAGGATGACTAGGTCTTTCCACACTAAAACTAGGCTGTCACCACAGAGCCACTGCTCCTTAGTTCATTTGCAATGCGATGCCTGCATGCAGCTGACACAGATGGACATTTCTGACCACTCATGAAACTAGGCTGGTCTAGTTCCATTTCACACATTTTCAATCATTTCCAGGAAGCTCACAGCAACGTCCCAGCTCTAGTTACAGGAGAAAGGGCTTAGGTAAGGAAATCAGATCCTACCTTTCATTTTCTTTGTCAGAGTTCGTGGGGCTCTTTCTGACACAAATCTCAGCCTTTCAGAGCACGACGTCATTGCTGCTGCGGAGGAATTACACTTCAGCAAAGTTCTCAACAGAGTTGACAAGAGGTATGTTTGGTTTTATTCTTTGAATACGGAAGATCATAATTCTCTTCGTTAACAGTGTGGGTTTGCTTTTGTTACGTGGACACCTAAATTACAGTTGATGTCTTCATTTTAAGCAAATATATAGAAAAACCCAAAAAGTTTCCTGTTGTCTGAGAATAAAGAAAGTCTTTGCAGTCTTGGGACAACAGACCTTTGACACCCTGTTCTGATCTCTTTGTAATCCTCTCATGTTTTTTGATGTTTATGAGTGCACTAGAGACTATGCTGCGCTAACAGAAATCGTGTCTGGATCTCCTTCACAGATGCTGAGGGTGGGGTCAGGAACCAAGAGGATGATCAATGTAAAAAGTGTGGCTTGTTTTTCAGTTTTTGCTAGCATACTCTGATTAGGTTGATTTCATACGCTGGAATGCCTCTTATGGGCAGTTAAAGCACAGGCTGTAAACCGGCTAAGAAACCTACCTGCATCAATCAGCCTGCCTGTAAAATTCTTCCCAGGTGACCCACACCCAGCTGAGCAGTCCCTGCCATGGGCGTAGCAACCGAGTCAGGAGTTTGCAGAGAGCCCACACAACAGCAATGGGGTCAGCATCCTACATACTCACGTGTGCACCCGGGGAGACTGTTTCATTCACAGCATTTAGTTCCAGTCTCCTGTGTGGCTGACTCTCCAGCTGTCTCCAGGGCTGTTTTTTTGTCTACTTTGCTCCTTCTGTTGAACCTTAAAGGCTGGTGGGTGGTGTTTAAGGAAGCTTATGATTGCCTTTGCATAGAAGACCTCTTGCTGGCAGCATTAGCACTTTTCAAGGTAACTACTACCACATCCTTTATGATATGCAACACAAACCTTTACAGTGAAGTGGAGCTGGAAACATACTAGCACCTCATCACAGAGGTCTAAAATGTAAAGTTCCTGTCATAAGCAGAATTGCAATATTAAATGCTAAACACTTAAAAGAACACAAGGAATCACAGAGTCTACACTAATGTAATCAGCACTTTTTTATTAACAAGTGGTTTTGAAAGTGTGTAGGATTTCTTCAGGTCATTTTGTTCTAAGTTAAGGTCTGAATGTTTGTTAAGAATGGGTCTAATAAACTCTTTTTTCCCTAAATATTTTGCCCTCTCTATCTTGCTACAGCTTTTATCATTGGTGGTGTGGAAGTGTTTCGTGTACATTACTTAGTACATAAGGCAAATTCAGGGTTTTTTTCCTAGGTTTATTGTTTACTTGAAAAAAATGGCTTTTTGCTTGCTTTTTGCTTGCTTTTTGCTTGCTTGGAAACTTAAAAAAGACTAGAACTGAAAGTTACGCAGTGATAAGAATGAGGGAGGCCTTTATTTTGGAGGCTGGCTGGGTAGGAGGCAGAAATTAACATGAAGAAGAGGCATAGAGAACTCCTAGAGCTGCTTTACAAGGGCATTATTTACTTCATTTTATGCCAGAAAAATGGTAAGATTCTCACACCCAACAATTATTCAATTCCTCTTTCAAACAGGCATTTCCTGATCTTTGCACTTTACCATTGTAGCAACACCATAGGTTATGCATTCACAGACTGTGAAACTTAGAGTACTCCCTTACTCTCATCTAGAAAAAAATACTGTTTTCAGACATTGACAACTTACAGATCTTTTTGTTATAAGTATGTTTCAGCAATAATTCAGATAATATATATATCTACCTAAATTCTAAAGAACTATTTGGGGGAGCCAGATTTTTTTTTTCCGTTGCTTTGCATTAACTGTGTCTCTGTTGCCATGTGAAACCTGCAGAACTCGAATTGAGGAACCAGGACTATTGTACTAATACCGAGTTTGGAAATGATTCTTTCTAACTTTCCATTGTCTGTAACAGATTTTCTTCTTTGAACCAGGTTGTTGCATGGCTATATGTTAAGCCTGATCCATTATACTCAAGCCTTTGCATGTACAATTACTGGAACTCCTCTTGGACAAGCAAAATCCATTGCTTCAGCTCAGTCATCAGAGTACTATTTTATAATACTCCAGCAACTACCAGCGCAAGGGAGAAGTTGAGGCAGAGAAGACACGTTATAGAGTACAGAGGCTTCCTGGCTTTTTAAAAATTAATCTCAATATTTCAGCTTTCACTTCCTACCCCCAGCCTCAGGGCTACCATTGTCTTTTGACCCAGCTGGCTCTTCAAAGTACAATCACTGGAGCACAACACAAAAGCCCAGACTGACCACGTGCAGAGCAAGCTCAGGTCTAGAAAAACCTCATCACTTGTGCTCCATGGCTTCCCTATAATGTGTATCTACTTACAGTTTTATTCTTATATAACCAAATCCAGGCAGAGCACCAATCTAGTCCTGCAGAGAAGAGTGGTGTGAAGAGCTGTCTTTCTCAAACAGACACTTCTCACCAAGCTTTGTTGCGCCCAGTCCACCCATTTTCCCATCAGGAAGGACACAAGTCTGCCAGGCACATCCAGCACACACTGAACATGGAGACGCCAGCCAGCCATGAACCCAGCCTGCCTGCCAGAGAGGCCACTGCCACTCACATGGCCCAGCTGAAGAGAAGGCAATTTGTGCTGCACCCCTCAAGGTCCCTCTTATCTTTTCAAAAACTCCAAAGAATGATTCATGCTGCTTTATCCTAGGGGTGTGAACATTAACTTTTGGATAATAATAAACTCTTTATGGACTTTGTATCTTCAAATGAAAAAGAATGAAAAGCTGAAATGGCAGTTTAAATATTTCCACTACACATCCTCTGTTAGAGTCTATTCTTTCTTAATTCTCCTCAGCTCTTCTGAAAGCAGTCCTGAGTGTTACCCTCTGGGCCGTGTTGCCTTCAAAGGGTGAATTTCTGGTTTTACTTTCTCATCCTGACTGAGCTTGGGGGAGCTGCACCACTTCAGCAAACCATGGAAACTCTCTTCAGAAGTTCCTCTGCCTCCAAGTGATAGCTTCGCTGCTTCCTTCTTTTGGAAGTGAATTCCTACGTATGTTACCAGCCTTTCAGATGTTGCTTGACCGGGTGGTATATGCTTGAAGCAGGGTTTTGAATATGTCCCTACTTCACTGTTTATCTTCTTCCTAGCTGGTGTGTTTTCTCATCTCTCATACAAAAAGACAGCTGTTCACTCTGGCTGCTAGTGATTGCTTCTGTCTTTGCACTGGAAATAGACATTGCACGCATGCATAGTTGCGTGCTTTTTACCATTGTCTTTCACCATGAACAAATCACCCAGAAAGCAGGGAAAGGTCTAGCCTGTTCTTGCTGGCAGGATAATGTTATTAGTTATCCTTACTAGCTTATTGCAATTAATTAATTAGAAATAAGCTGATAAGTAGTTGTAAAAATGTTACAGAAGCTTTCTTTGCCTCCAAGAACTAACTGTAGTGAAATTTACAGAGTCAACATAGTCATTTTAGTCTTGTGGAAATTTAAATTCCCATAACACCTATCTTTGTCCTCATCCTCTTGGAAGCAAGCAGTAGCATGTGATAGAAAGTATTCCTGACATCATTCCCTCAGTTTTTCTGTTTGGTTTTCATCCTCCCAATCCTGTAAACAAAAACACATCTTTTCTGTTCTAAAATCATCGTTCAAAGATAAATGTAGTGATAATTCCATTATTGCCAAATGGTAGATCTCTGTCTAAAACAAAATAAAAATCAATTCAGTAGACTCTCCAGGTATTCCTGTTACCAAAAACACACTTTCACTTTTGCCATGGTTAACAAACACAGCATATTTAATAGCTGTACTACTATATATTTCAAGTGTTACATGTACAAGGCAAAGGCATTCTTCAAATTAAAAAAACTTCTTAAGAAATTTAGCATGACTTTAAATGAAAGTCAGTCTAAATTATACTTATAGAAACTTAAGCATGCAATTGCTTAACACTTGAAAACACATACCGAATTGCTGCTGCTTCGGCTACTCATAGCAGCATCAAGCAAGCACACCATAAATCACAGACTCTGTACAATAAGAAAGGTCACAGGAGCTGTCAACTAGCAGAGCTTCAAAGGTAATCCTCAAATTGAGAAGTTCTGGTGGAGTTCCTTTGTGAGTAGTCTTGGAGCAGTACTCTTTTGGCCAACTTGTGAAATTGGAAAACTGGTTCACATCACATTAAGCCCACCATCCCCATCTCTTGCTTTCTCCAGGTCGACCTAGCCTCTCTAAGAGAAAGGCTGCTCTTGGCAGATTGTCTGGAGCATGAAGACAACTACCTTTCTCAACTTGCTTGAATGTGCCTCATCACACCACGAAACTGCATGATCCACAATGTTCAGAGGCTTTTCCACAGCCTTTAATTAGCTCACAGACTATATCCCGAAGTCCAGATATACCAGTGGTTGGAGTATAGAGTGCCATATATTCAGAGCTTATGGTTCCCAGGTTAAGATATCTTCAAACGTCTGTACCTGTGCAGTTATTTTATACGTATGTACTACTTCTGTCAGCTTTCTTTTTGCAAAGCCAGCAATTGTGTTTGAAAATCCTTGTGCCATAATCTGACTGTCTCTTTCAGTTACTTCTTTTTTTCAGTTTTTTAATTACAAACAATTTTTTTTTGTTCTTCATGACTTGACTGCAGACTAGTTAATTTTAGAGCCTGGAGGTTAAGTATACATATCACTGCTAATTGTCCCACTGTAGATAAGCAAAGATTTGGCTTCTAATAAAATATTTTTATGGGGGTTTGCCTCTCTGTTTTTCTTGGTGAAAGTTTTAATCCTGTCCTTTTGAATCAAGCAGTATTCATCATTCCTCATTCAAGTTTGGCTCAGTTTTTAGTGTGTGTGAGTTAAAATGCATACACTTTCTTGGAACAATTAGAATAACACAGTGAGATACAAACCACTTCTTTTTACAATGGAGCAGTGAATTCCCATAGACTGAAATCAGTACAGCCTGAGTTGATGGTGCCCATGTCGTTAACTTCAAGAATGATACGGAATGAGGGTTGGTGCTAGCAAATGCTCATTCACACGCCTTTGCTGAATTTTCTGCCAGTATTCCCCCACGGCGGGTGGGGGAGACCGTGTTTAACCATAGTTTGTGCCTCAAGCCCTGTGAATTTTTGTACTAAGCCCTGGGTTCTTGGCTCAGGACTGTAACACACTGGTAGCTCTGTTCATATACAGTGGTTCTAGCGGTGTGGGCAAGGTGGAAAAGAACAACAAAACCAGGGATTGTGTTACCTACTGAAGTTTCTTGTGGAAAGCTACTAGGGGTGAAGAGGACAAGACCTTTAAGCCTGGAAATACTCAGTTTTTACTGAGTTTGGTTTCCTCCTATTTTCTTTTACATTATGGAAATGCTTTGAAAAGAAGATAGTGCTGGTGTGGTCCAAGCTGGTGGTGGCGTTCATGTTAGAGGGAAAGGCCATGCTAGTAGAGCAGGTTGTTGCCAGTGTAACTCTTCCAGCAGCAGCCAGAGCTCCTGGAATGGCACTGTGAGAGGAGTCCTGGTGCTGAGGAGGTTTGAGAGGATGTCGTTCCCTCCAGAAGGGAGGTGGGGATGGCATGAGGCCTTTGGTTTCTCCTGTTGATGAGCAGGCAAAGGAGGATGCACCATCTCCTGGGATCAGACCAAAGGAGTCCAGGACATGTACTCTACTGGCTGCTCTGTTGGCCACATTTGCTCAGATGGGGTGTTTATTTTGCATAGCTGACAGGGATTTTTACATGGCTCCGGGTGTAGCTTTCAACAACTGATATCAGACTTGTTGTGCTCTGATCAAAATTTTCTGGAAGTTTGGATTTAGAACACAACTTGATGTATGACTACGCTTCTCCTGGTCCCACTTTTCCCTGGCTTGCCATGAGACAGAAGAGCCCTTTCAGATCCTGGTATCCCTGGATGTGACTAAGTCCTGTCTCCTTCTCCTTCATGGGGAGGGAGAGAAATGCACTCATGGGTGGGTGGGTTGTCAGGGGCACGATAGAGACCAGAGTAAAAATATTGAGGGCTTGCACGTATTTGACACGAGGGTGGCAGGGGCACTAGCAGTGGCAGAACAGGTCCCCTGCCCAGGGGGCTCCAGTATGGATTAACACTATGGACAGAACAGTTGATCTCCAGCCCCTAGGAGTCAGCAGCCTTGCTGCTATGATCAGGAGAGGCGGGTGGGTGTGAATATAGACCGCTAGGAGCAGGGCTAAGATCGCGCATTTCACATGAGCCTTCATACGGCTGTTCCACATGGTCACAGGGAGCCAGGGTGCACGTCTGGTGGGACCTTTGCCCTAAACCCTGGCACCCCCAACTCTTTCTGTCGCCATTACAGACAGTAATGCATCCTTCTGCAATGCCTGATGCAGGAACCCTTTAAGTCCTGCTGACGCACGCGGCCAGCTCCAGTGACAGATCTCCAGATAGCGCGTCGCTGCAAGTGAACAGGTGTTGCCTAAAGCCAAGGACACATAAAAGGAAAGAAAGTTTATCCTGTCAGAAGCCCTCTCATTAATCATCTTCAAATGCCATACCGATCAGATGTATTTCTCCCCATTAACAAGCTTATACAAGCAGGCTTGTTTGGCTATAGCTGGCAGTGAGTGTAAGCCACTAGGAACCCACTGTAGAGTATTTAATTTTTTAAGTTTTCTCCTTTCCAAGGGTGTTGAAAGGTCCCATTTGCGGGTAACACTGCCTGCATTGTTCACCCTCCAGAAAGCCCTGCGTCTGTCAGCCTCTGGAGAGCTTGTTTTGTTCCTCCCCCCATGGCCCTGCCCTCTGTGGTCACCTGCCACAGGGGACGGCAAACAGCAGCCTAAGCTCGCCTACGTTCCTTTTTTACCTCCACAAAGTAACTTGTCACAGCCATGAGAAAGGTTTCTATTTAAAAACAAAGAGCTGTGACCACAGAACTGTGACTAATATTGGAATTTAGCAAGAAGTCAGCTCTTGTTTCAAGAGGTTGTGTTGCAAGTTTGGGAACATTTGCTACTAAAGCTCTTGATGAATGACTCCAGGAAGAGGGAGTTAGTTTTTCTTATTTCTTCTTCTCTTTCAGTGCTCGTTTTGCACAGATGATAATGAGGAGTGTCAGGCAAGCATGTAGCAAACTGTTTTCTCCCTCTTGACAGAGCAAAGCTATCATTATGTCAGTCTGACATTGAGAACCCGCTGGTCTTGGACAAAAAAATAGATTGAGAGAGAAAAGCATTTAAAAAAAAAAAAAAAAAAAGGAGTAAGCATTATAAATCACCTTGCTCTTTCAGACTGAATCATTCAGGACAATCTCAGAGGTGCCCACTTTTCATCTTCCTGCATTCAGTTTTTTCTTGCCTCCACCAAGTACAGTTTAATTCAAGCTGAAATATATTTTAAATGAAAAGCTTTAAAATATTATCTTTTTTTTTTCTTTTCACATCTTATATTTACCATAGACACTGGCAGCATAAGAGCAATTTGCAGACTCCCCATGCAGATGGAAGGTGGCTGTCCAGATCCAAACCACGCATGGCCAAAAGGGTGTCTGCAGGTTCTCAGTACCAACACATCTCCTTCGCTGTCTCTGCTGCCTCTGGCAACAAGGCCTGCACCTATGTCTCCGCCTGGGTTTGCCAAGCTGCACACAGTCTCTCCCATAGAGGGTGAAATGCAACCATATTTCCTTCAGATTTTCTGGAAAATAACTACCTTTTTTCAAAATTTTGGAGCTGAATTTGTTGCTAGTTTCTGTTAATAGGAGCCTTTTTTCCCAGCCTGCAATCTCCTGTTCTACCTCTTTCCCGGGAACAAGGGGGAAGGTGTGAGCATTGCACCTTAAACAATTACCTGAGCTGTGCAGTTTTGTCCAACAGATTGTGCAATGACCATTGAAATTTCCAAAGGCAAAAATTATAATGAAGTCCCTCTTTTCTTTTCCAGGCTTTGGGCTGCTCGTGTCCCTGTAGGGCATAAGGATTTTTTTCCCTGTGGGAAAGCCTCATCTGCCTATCCTTCCCTCTGCTCCGTTCCTCCGCCCTGGCCAGGGGATCATTGCTGCAGGGTGGAAAGGCACTTCGAGCCTTGTCTGTTCTCCTGCTTTTTCACACACTGTTTCAGCTACCATGTCCTTGCTCTATTTTGCTTACAGATGTGCTGATTCCCTGGAAATTGTGTTGAAGGCATCAAGCTACACTAGGAGATCAGCTTTCCTCTGTTTCAAAGCCTGTGTGCTCTAATCTTGTTAATGGTGACAGACGCACCCCTTCAAGCAGGCCCAGTGTCCACACCTCAGTTACTAATCATGAAAGAGGATCTTGTACAAGAATTTACCAAATTAACACTTATTTCATCTGGCTCACAATTCCCAGGTTGATTTTGCTGGAGTTGTGGTTTCAGCATCAAGACGAAATAAAAAATATTCAGCCTGCAGTGCGTCTCAAAATGAACTTAGCAGAAAGTGCAGCTGATTGCTTCACCACTCCCATCATCCACCTCAGTGTTTATTATTGTAGCAGACTGCTGAAAGCACGGTAGTTACTTTAGAGACACAGAAAAAGACGCAGCCCCAGCTGCACTGAAGTGGCCAGCATCCTGCTGCCCCTCAGGTGAAGGGTGGCCAATGCCAGGACGTATTCCACTGATAGAGACTGGCATCACAGAGCTAGCCCCGGCGTACACAGGGTGCAGATGTTCTCTTTTTAAGCAGACTCACTTGCCCTGTTAGTATTTGTTCTAGATAAACGCTATAAACCCCAGCTCAGCCATTCTAATCCACCATTCCACTTTTTTCCTTCCAAAGAGAGGCAATTCATTTTGTTAGAGGACTAGCAGCGCACGCTCCAGAGATGGTCTGATCTGACTCTCCCTTACCTTTCCTTTCTAGCTGTAGTAAAACTAATGCTGACCATCCTCTGTCTTACTTACAGCACATTAAGATGTCATTTAAAAACTCTTAATTTAATAAGTTAATTAATTTTTAATATTCTGATAAAGCATCATTAAATCTAACTTGATTCATACCTTGAATATTTAGAACTGCTTAGTAAGCATGACATAATAAAGCTCCAAAGTCACCCAGCCACCAGTTTTGCTGTGATAATCTCTTTTGCATTCACTGGTTTATTCTCATTTATTGTGACAAAGATGCCACCCAATACTGCCCGGATCAGGAAGTGATTATGCAAGATTTATAAGCGCTAAAACTGACCCTTGCTGATACATAAACATGCACCTATTGCTGTCAACAAAAGGCTTGTTTCCACAGGAGTCCAAATGCTGTAAGTTTGAAGATGTAATAGAGGACTATATTTATCTGGACCATCTACTGCTTCTTCAGAAGGCATGTCTAAGTGGAATTGACACTAATAGTGGATATATATAAAGACTGAGGATCATATTTATGGCCTTAAGAGATATTTAAGTTGTTGGCCGTGTGCCATCGTCTTTTGGCTTGGAACAGTTCCAAATCAAAGTAAATTTAAATATGTTAGAATGAATTAAATGATTGATGATTTCTTAAGAGCCGCTGCACATCATTGCTCCTGTGCTCATCTCCTACTCATTTTGCATAGCTGCGCTACCATGGACGTCATTGGCCTTGCACCTGACTAACTATTACAGAAAGGAGATTGCAAGCATGCTCAGAAAGTTATGTGCTCCATCCAAGGCCTATTGCAGGCAATGAAGGACTCCTACTGCCTTCAGAGGGCTTTGAATAAAGGCCTATGTGGTCAAAATAAGCCCCAGAGCTTGCTGAGCTAAAGGTTGCATGTAAAAATATTATTTAGTAATGTTTCTTCTAATATAACGCTTGTTGTTGATGAGGTTATCGTTTCAAGACATAGAGCAATACAGAATGAGTATGTCATGTAACGGCTATGTATACACACATATAAGCTTTTTTACTACTCTCATGCAAAAATTTTGAGGCTCCATTGGAGATTTCTTTTTGTTAGAGTTTTGAAAGTATGTGGGTAAAATGTGATTATTATTTTTTTCAAGGCTGCAGAAACCTGCAAAACCAATTGCTTGCCATACTGTATGCTATTCGAGCAAAAGTGTTGAGCGAGTGAGACAACTTCTTGTAGAGGTAGTGTATATTCTGGAAGCGGATGCATGCAGATGCCTCGCCCTGACACACAATCCATCACACAAAAGCACACCAGTGAATTATGAGAGACAGCAGCCATCGAGAAACGGAATGGCACCATGTCAGGCTGCCAGCATCAGAGCAGCACCAGGCCACTGGTGTTTGGGGTTGCCAGTAATGAATGGTCAAGTTTTAAACTCCGCAGCAGTGCTTAAAGCTTGCTCTTTTCTCTATTGCACCAAAACACTGCAGTGCAAACTCCTTCCATGTTATTGACACGGTGTTGAAGGCTGCTGCCACAGCCTTGGCTTACATTTATCTTCAAAGCACAGGGTTGCTGATGTGATGCCAGCAAATCATCTTTTGACACTGCAAATGGAAGTTTTGTGGGCTTATGTCCGGAAAATGCACCAGATATGGTACCATTCATATCAAGGAAATTTCTCATTGGACTCCCCACTAGAAGTACATTTCCCTGCTGAAGAGCAACTCTCAGTGCATACCCTAGCTAAACCCCTGTATCCTTGACTGTAGTGATTTACACCTACCTTCCCCTGGAGTATATAAGTCTCTCTCCCCAAAATGTTCGTCTTGTTAATACCAACCTAAGTCTGGATGATAATTTATTTGAGTCGTAGAAATAATTCATTTAGACCCTAATGTGATTTTTCTATCAAACCATGAAATCTTTTTTTTTTTTTTCCGTCACCATGTCCAACTGATTGAATGTGTTTTCTGTCTTTGTGATTTACACTGTACCTAATTGTAGCATGAACAGGTTAGCTTCTCAGAAATAACTAACAGGTGTACAATTATGTGCACTCACATTACTCCCATCCGGGTGATTTCACACTCCATACCCAAATGCAGCAGCTTATTTTTCTTTTTTGGCAAGTGCTTGAAAACTAACTCAAGGTGGAATGTGCCCTGCTGGAAATCAAACTGCAAGCATGAAACTTCTCCATGGTCTTATGACAATGTTTGCTGCGTGTCATCAAGTACCGTAGAAAGTTGTCAGTCAGGTGACTTCATTATTTGTGTATCCCATGAAGTATATTTTAAAGACAGATAACATCTATGTAATTATTGGCAAGGTATAAGGTGAGAGAATCATATCAGCAATGACGGTCCAGACAGTTTTCTATATGCTTTAGCCGGGCATATAGTGCATGAGATGCTGGTGACATGACACTCATAGAATCACGAATAAGAGCCAATAACTTTGCTAACATTTATGGGTTTTTTTATAGAACATTTTAATTTTGTAGCTGGTTTCCAGTTGCTGTTGCCGTTCCTATTTTGCAAAATATATTTATATATATTATATATGCAAGTTGGAGACTTCAATTTACTTTTGCATTTAACAAAATCAGCTCCCTAAATTGAAACTAGTCTTTCATTTTCCAGATAGCTCTTTTCTGAAGTCCTTCTACTGGCAGCTTGTCTGTGCAGAGCTGTAGGACAGGCTGCCGTGCATTTGAGTACCAAATAGCAGAGGCAGTTTGATTTTTGAAGCGAGGCAAGCGTGGGAAGATGTGGCCTGGAAAACTAATCATTTTAGAGAAAGGGTTTAATTATATTTTTACTGGCTGTGACATATCTTCAGCTATCTCTTTTCTCTTTAAAACCAACTGACTCACCTTTGTTTGATGCTGAACATTACCTTGAACAGCAACTAGAAGCCTCAACCATGTTAATACCATACCTGATGCAATGTCTTTAAGATAAAGAATTCCATGTACTTTGTCCTACTATTGAAGACAGTCTTGTCTCGTGGAAAAGCTATTTACTCCACATTGTCCTACCAGAGGTGTACACCATGGGTTGTGAGCATTGAACTCTCCCCAGTTGTGTCACTGACTTTTGCTGGAAAGCTAGCTCCAAAAACTCAGGACTCTGCTATTACTGGTAGGTACTGGTATGAGAAACACAAAGTTGATTGTAAGAAAAAGATGTGCCTGAAACACATTATAAAAAGATACCCCGTGGCCAGTATAACTTCAGAAGCTGTTAGGATTTATGTTATTAACACTTATTATTAAACAAATTTCCAAGTGACTTAACTGAGAGAAAGGAGCTGTCAGAGGCACTCGCAGTAAATTAAGGGAGGTTAAGAACATACAGGAGGTACATTCAACTGGGTCTTCAGTTTGTCCACAGTGGGATCAACCAGCATTTATTACATACTGACTTCAGTGCAGGATGGACAAGAAGAAAGGCAAAACAGAACAAAATGCACAAAGAAGGTGATTTTAAAAAGTCGAGGAGACTGAGGGCAAAGACCTCTTTAAGGTCTTTCTTTAGACCTTTCTTTCCAAAAGTAAGAATTTGTAGCATTCTTTATAGAGCCTACAGTTCATGTACATATTGAATACATAAATTCTGCACACTTGGCTCTTCCGGGCTCCATAAAGATCAAAGAGGAGCCAAAATACTGAAAGACCTTCAAGAACAAGCTGAAAATGTATGGCTGCCCTCCAGAGGTCTTTCCCTGGTTTTGTTCAGCAATAATTGGTAATAATAGGCATTGCAAGAAGGCCAAGTGCATGCTGCACCTGTATTTTGCACGTCATTCAGAAAGGGCTTTCGGAACGAGATGCTCTCATATGTTCCCTGGAATGAGTTTCCCCCTTTGAATTATGGATATCTCCCTTAGAGGAAAAAACCCTTCAAAATGCTGAGCTACCTTACTTCCCCTGAGGGAGTGTGGGCCGGGCAGTGCTCCACACCGGGCAGGTTTAGGTTCCTGGGCTCTGCCATGTGGATGAGGACCTTGCCAAGCTGACCAGGTGGGCTGTGTTGAGGAAGCCACACCTGAAAGGAGACATTACAGGGCAGCTGGATAGTTACAATGGAGAAACAACCTAATATTTCTTTCAGGTGAGGAATCTGGCAACGTACTGTCTCCGTGCAACTCCTTGGTTTCTTCAAGACAGTCAGAGACCTTTCTGTGCACCAGCAAGCACAGACTCCCTTTCCCCTTGCTCCCCTTAGCTGTGTCAGCTGCAATGCAAAGCTGAATGTCCAGTCTGTGACAGTCTGGGTATCAAGGCAAGGGTTGGTTGTCCTGTTGTTACCCTGGTATTCTCTACAGCCTGGTCAGATTTCAGGCAGGGCCACATATCTGAAGCATGGAGATTTAAGTGACTCTCAGCCAGTCATAAAGGGACAAGTGATTTTCATCTCTCGAAGAGGATAATGTGGGGAACTGTACTTTTAAATGTACCTTGTGAGACGCATTTGGAACAGCTTATGTTGTTCCAGGACGCGCGTTACACGCTGCCGGCCAACAGAGCCTCCAGTACTGCAGGAAGAGCATCTCTGCCAGACTCTCTGGCAACCTGGAGTACCAAGAGTTGAAGGGACTAAAAAATATCCACTGTAGCAGCATGGAGCAATGAATGTCATCACCACGCCTGAGTGTAGATAGAAGTGTGGAGGGAAAATGGAAAAGGTTTATACAGCTGGTTGTCCTGTATGTATCTACAAGCAAAAAAGATGACACCCGATGGAAGCTTTCTTTCTGACAATAGCCATCCCTAAGGAATTTCATGTTTTAAATTGTTTCAGGTGACCTGGCAAAGGATGCTAAATATGATACAGTAGTATAGACATTTGGAGAGAGCTACATTCCATAGGAAAATGAGATAATCTGTTTTCAGTCAAGGCGTTCAGAAAGGACCAGAAAGGTGAAATATAGATGATCAATTTAGGGCTGAAACGCCAACCCTCTCATTTTGCAGAGCTCCTGACAGAGAACCAGAGGGGTAAAATACTCATGAACAAATTAATGCAAGGCCTAGAACTGGCCACTAACAAAGCAAAAGCACAGGAAAAGCTTTCAGGCTGGACTGCAGGTTTATCAAAGTGGGCAGTGCACAAAGTCCTCAGAAAGCATCCCTACAGTCACACTATCAATCTCCACCAACAACCAGCAGCGAGAGAAAGGTGCACAAACTTCAGTGGATCACAGCTCTTTGCAAGAGGTTGCCAATGCCAGCGATCAATGAAGACAACTCAGCAATGGCCTACTGCAGTTAACTCTCCCTGAGACAGAAGAATGGAGTAGATGGCTTTTTGATCCCTTGCAAAGCCATCTTCTATGACTGTGTAACAGCACCATTCTCCCAGGGGAATTCCTCACTGGAGAAACAGGGAATATTGCTTAGGCAAAGAATGTACTGTCAGCCTGAGATAGGATGAGCCATTTATTAAGTTAAACTCGGGCACTGGTAGGCAAGCCTATAGGCACCAGAAACACTGATGTTTGCTGTGAAACAAGTTACGGACACTATAAGGTAAATAGGAAATTTTAGGCTTTACAATGTTGTGTTTGTCATTCATAGAGTGTCTGAACTGGATATACCTGTTAACAACAACTGAGAGACTGTGACATTTGTTATAGTACAGGAACAAAGTACCCACAATTATGTTTACAAGTTGTTAAGTCATGGAGTCTCTGTGGAGGAGAATAGGACCCTAATAACTGGGCAGAAGATAACATAGCTCTCAATGGGGTACAGGCTTGTGCTGAAGAGGTCCAACTGTCATATTGTCTACTGCCTTAGGAGTTTTTTGGCTTTCTTACAGAGAAACAACAAGAAGGGAGAGATATGTGTTATCCTGTTGTAGCCCTGGTGGTAACATTAGAAGAACCAGAGGAGATGAACAAATGTTATATTTCCCGTTAAAGGAGAAATGCTAGGAGAGAAGGCAGACACCAATTTTTTTTTTTTTTTTTCAGGCAGGCACACATCCATCAGTGCTTGTTCAACCACTTATTCGGGAAACAATATTTACTCATATCACCATTTGAGTAGCCCTCGGTGTCCAAAGGGTTTTGATGTTAAGATGGGTAGTCTCTGAGTTGATACGAAAAGTCTATAGAAGCGGTGCTTCGGTCTGATAGGAAAAGAAATGGTAAATAAGATCAAGTGGAGGCCTGTGTCTCTTTTCTGCAGAAAGAGATCATGCTGCTGAACTAAGGTGGAAATTTGGCATCACAAAGTCAGACAGCTGGAAGAGTGGTATGGGTAAGGTGCATCGTAGTCTGAGGGGCCGTCACTGTATGACAGAGTAGCAGTGTGATATATCAGGAACCAGGGTATGAGTGAAGCCATCAGCAAATGCTTGCCCCAACAGGTAAGAAAAAATAGGGAGAAGGCTTAAAGCTGTGGAAGAAACAACATGAGTTAGCCTCTAATCCAGAGTGTTGCTAAGTGCTCTGCTGTCACAGCTAGATTGTTTTCAGGACTCCGTCTAGCTTTGGTTACAGCTCGCCCAGATCTTCCCTTAACACGCAGCAGTCTGCAAGGCAGATACATCGCAGGTTCGTTTCAGTGAGCAAACTTTGGGCCACCTGACACAGTCCCACTGGACTCGGGTCAGGGAGTGATACTGTGCTGCAGATAAGTGTGCAGGGCTGTGACGGGTGAGATCGGTATTAGTTTCACTCCCTGGAGGCGAATCTTCCTGAGCAGCAGCCACTACAGGCAGCTTCGTAGAGCAGCTACAGGGAGCAAAGAGCAGCAGCTGCTGCGAGGCTGGCCAAGCACTAATAGGTACCTACAGGGCTATTTCCTCCAAGGCTGTGGTGGAGGATCTCACAGAGGGAGGCTGTGTGTTCCCTGGATCTCCCACTTCAACAGTTTCTCCTTCCAATCCCACAAATTGCAAATCCTGCCTCATTAAGGGGTCACCGAGGTAAAGTAACGACCACAAGATACTCATGATACTTTGGAGCAGGCTTCACGTTGCTGCAACTGTTTCCAAGGCTGGGGGAGCCTTTCAGGCCAGGTGTATTTATCAAATTCACTCTCTCTAAATTTATTTCAGTATAGGCTTTCGACTCATTCTAAATACAAAAAAGAGATCCAAAGAAAGCATTGGTTATTATTTTTTTAGGCAGAAAACGGTATGAAAAAATGTCCTGGTTTCAGAAGAATAGGAGACTTCTGTGTAAGACAGTCAGTAAAATATCCTGTCACAAGTGAGAAAGCAGATATATGAATACATCCAAGGAACTGGAAATGAGCTGAGTAGAGTTTGGCAATCAGTACAATCACTAATATTTGAATTCCTCGCCTTCTGAATAGCTCAGCCTTTGTGCTGTATTTTGAACCCTAACACATCTTCTGCCACCAGCTTGCTGACTGGCCTTGCTCAGGAGCTAACAGAAGATGTCCATAAGTGGGCGGTTTTGTGGTTATCAAAGACTGTACAGTCAACAACAAGCGTAGAAAAGCATGGTGTCCAGGAGGGGGGAAGATGAAGGGTGATGGATGGAACAGACTGATCAAATGGTGGTTTGCAAAGAGGAGGTCCTTATTAATGGCAATACCAAGGAGGACTTACAAAGACAGCACTGCCTCACTCAGCCCAGAAAATGACACAGGCATGGCTTTGGCTCTGAAGAAACAGGAGTGCAGGAATTCGTGGCATAACCCTATTTGTGCAACCTCATGGCTGTTCAGGGAGAGAGGACTGATTTGTGATTGAGATGGAGCAAGAAAGCCTGACCTCTGTTTTTGGTCATACCACACCTTCCTCCACTGTGCCAAGAAAGCAGTGAGACTTGGGGTATTGCAGAAATGAAAGCTGAGCATGCATCCAAGCCTACTCCAAGGACCAGGGACACCCACCATCCACCACACGTGTAAATATCCATGCTTGAACATACAAGTTCCTACTGAGACAAGGCTTTAACCCCAGTTTCAGAGCTCACTCATACTTTAAAGAATGTCCATGGGTAAAGCCAGTTTCACTTCTGCCTGCAGGCTGAAACCACTAAGTACAGGGAGACACAAGCCCATGCAGACCTGGGTTTCATGCAGATCTTCCTGAGGGATTGCTGACCATTCCTTGGAAGGCTTGTGTCTATTCATATTCACCTTAGGAAGGGATTGCAATAGCCTAAGTCTCACGCCTAGGCATGAGGCTTCAGAAGCACAATATGGATACTGTGTGATACTAGTTACAGGCAGGAATTCATACAGGAAGTCTGTGGGATACAGGAGTCTGTTGATCTGATGTAGCTCACAAGTGCCGCTTTCTTCTTCCAGTATGGATGTAACCCTATTTCTTAGTCTGTCTATTGGTAAAATGAGGATACAGCTTACCTATAACATGTGGGAGTAATAAGCCTCAACTAAATGATGCTTACAAAGTGCTTTGCATTCCTTGAAAGGAACGTGTTGTACAAACACAAAATATTTCACTCAAACTTTATGTAAAGGTTGCATTTATAAATGGTGTACAAGTGGGTAACAAATGATTAACAGATGTTATAGCCATGTTACGGAGATTAATGTATTCTAGATGGTTATAAACTATCTATTGAGTTGTTGGATTCTTTAAGGATCTAGAGAAGTAGATTAACCATGGATTAAAATATCAATCATGTGTTAAACTCGTTTATAAATGTACCCTTAGTAAAAAAAATGAATGTACTTTCCATGAGGTTTCATTCATGGGAAAAGAGAAACGGCAAATCAAGCCTATCATTTCACTGTTACAAACAAGTAACAGTGATGGGGAGGGAAGCATTACGCTTTCCTTTAAGAAGCTTCATTTTCTTGATACCAAAGAATTCATGTAATGGAAATTACACATTTTTAAACCCCTGTTCTCCTACTCTGAGAAAGACTAAACTCCCCTATGCCTGTGGATTAGACTCTTTGCAGTCTTTTCCCACATAGCTACTAAAGTGAGTTTGTTATATTATTCTCCTTAAAAATTGATACAAAGCAAAAATAAAGTAGGTATAAAAATACAAAAACCTAAACCTCAAATTATTCAACTCCCCAGGGATCTAACATAAATGAAACTAATAGATAACATGGTAGCAAAAGCAGCCTTTGTATCCAATTATTATATTTAATGTCACTCTTTGTCAGCAGCGCTGCTCCAATTCAACAGTTGTTACTTAAAAACTTCCAACTTCTTACAGCTTTTAAGCAGTCCCATGAGAATGATTCCTCCAGCTTTGTAAGTTATTCAGCACTCAGCTTTTTGTTCCCATCCTCTGTTTTTCTATCATTTTTATAATTTCTAACTTTTTCAGAAGCATTGTTGAGTGCTTATTGTCATTTAGTAGCCACTGTACTAGACCATGAAAGTGATCCTACCTTTGTCTGATGTAAATCCAGAATAAGTCAATAAAGATACAGGCGGCGTGACACAACAGCATAGAAAATGTCTATAGGGTCTGACTTTCTTCTAAATAACTTTTTAAGCCCCCTCTTCTGCCTGGTTCTTTTCAGGGGGGTATGAGTTGTTCTGTCGATAATCATTACCACCGTAATCACCCCTCGGGGATATGCTCAGTCTGTGGTTTAAATAAAATTGTCTGCCATCTTGCCTGGTCTTATGGGCTCGTGAAGGGTGCACTCTGGTACCCTTTCTGGCATGCCAGCATATACAGCACCTCTGGGCTCCTCTATTTATTAGCCACCAAGTCTCTAAGTATGGAAAGAAAATGGTTCCTGCTGCTTGTGTTTCAGGAGCAAAATCATGGATGTTTGAGACAGAAATGAAGGATTACCATGAACACCGCCTGGGTAAAACAGTCTGCACTAACCAGCAGCTATCCACCCAGTAGTATCGAAAACACCACCCGTTCTCTTACTCGCAGTGTGTCGGACACCGCTAAATGACAAGAGCTGGTAAGTAATTACTTGTCTATAGCCTGTGGTAAACCAATTTAACTAGCTCCATCAATTTTCTCTTCGATTTAAATTCATAAACTGTTACTCCTTCTTGTGTAGTAAACTCCAGTGCAGGGCAGTAAACCAAAACAGGGAGACCTGTAGACTGATCGAGCCGCAGTTGCAGCATGGGACAGACCTTCCGAGAAGGATTGGCACATACAGACCTGCTTGGGACCATAACAAGCATGGAATGAAAAGCTTGGATTTTTTTTTTTTTACCTTTGTTTTCCAACAACATGAGACTGCGTTTTCTTTGCAAACTCAATTCCTACATATTTTCTGCTCCCGGCCTGTTGTTTACCTCCCTTTACATATGCGTTTTATTTCATGCTTTTATTAATCGAGGTCTTCCCCCCTTCCCCGTCCCATGCCTTGTGTTTCAGAAGTAACAAAAGAAACTGTATCAAATCAATAAATTCCTAGCTGAGAGGCCAGCTCCTTCTAAGCCCTTAGACCCACTGGGCATTGGCTTGCTGAGTGTAACCTGAAATCTTAAAACACTTTCTAGACGAACATTAAGGTACAAATGAGGGCTGGTTTGTCTCTCAAGTCAACACTTAAAATGAAAAAGCTGATGATGTTTTCATTGAGGTGGAAAGAATGACAGACGGCCTCTTGACAGAGGATTACCAGGAGAGAGAAAACAGAGCTAAAGTTCTGTTTTCACTTTCCAACTGCAAAGTGAAGGAGGGAGGTTGGGGGGCTGGGGAGGAGGTTGGGAGTGGGGAACTGCATTTTTCCTTGTGTTTTTTTGTTGGGCTCAGTTACACATATATCACCATGGCTAAATTAAAAGGCCTGTATTCTGCTGATGGATGGGCAGTAGGTTTTGCATGGAACCACAGGAACTCTCAGGATAACATTGGCAATACCTGCACCGAAAGGAAATTGACAGTATAAGCTGACTGTTAAGCTCCCTTTCCAGTAACAAACTGGGATTCAATCCATGCAAGCTCTTTCTGTACTCGTCTTTCTGCAGCAAAACATTTTAGACGTCTTTTAGAGCCCAGCCCTCAACAAAGTACTTAAAGACAGAGGAGCAGAAATTCACACTAAACTCTCCTGCAAAAGCTAAAAATGGGAAAAAAACAACTCACACATCACGAGATTAGCAGAGCTAATTCTGGGGTGCAGCTGAGTGCTCCCAGTTGTATTTTTCCTGCCAGCAGGAGTAGCTATTCTGACCAGGAATACGTCTTCCCCAGGCAAAGGGAGCAAGCATGAGTAATGACAGCAAACATCCACACTTACAGTATTGTTAAACGAAAACAAGGGGAAGTTTTCTAGTAACTCACATCTTTGGCATGATGGAGGCCTACTCCTCATCCCCCCTGGGGTCAGGCTGTCCTCTTTAACTGAAATTGTAATACCTTGCCATCTCACTGCTGCAGCCCATGTCTTAGGATCAAGCTATGCCTCTGTCCTTCCAGATGTCAGTATTTCCCTTGTTCTGAGGTAGTAGTGGAGACCTCTGATCCCAGCATTTCCAGGAGGAACAACTTTATTGTCTCTGATGATATTAATGTTTCTGGGCCATTCTGTAGGAGCAAAAGGGACCTGGAGAACAAGAAAAAGCAGCTACCCTTTCAGTGACCTTCTGCCCTCTTGCTGCTTGGCTGGCTTTGCCCATATATCTCTGGACAGCAGTAGCAGGAGCGGGACAATTGGATGTCTGCCCAGTCAAGACATCTGTTTTCAAAGGGAAAAATTATTGTTACTTTCCAAAAATCAAGCTCCTTTTTAGGGTCTTTCAGGTCTGGCTCCCCCACAATTCCTGCCATCTCCTGAAAAAAAAGAGCAAAATAAAACTACTCATCATGTCTAACAAATCTTGGCCAGGTTCATCTCTGCAATCTCATGGCCAGAGTAAACACTGCAAAAGACCCACACACACATGTTCCAGCAATGTCTTTCCATCACCACACACTCATGCAAAAGGTTAAAAAAACCCCCAAACATGGAAATAAACAATGTTAAAGATGATTGAATAAATCACACATACAGTGAATGTGAACCCAGTTGGCAATGTTTAGCATGTTATAAAATACATTTTATTTTTAAGAAAAAAAAAAGATAGAAGTAGAGACACTTCTGCAGCAAGTCTGACCCTAGACTGGAAGGTGCAAAACGTTATAGAACTGGATGGCATTGCTGCACTGCTTAGCACCAAAGTATCTTGCATGTGTTGCAGCTCTCCAATGAAAATGCAGGCAAGAATTAGACCCTGAGGCCAATAAGTAGCTAAAGCGAATATCGGAATAGGCCTCAACCTATAGTAAAGAAACAATATAGGGCAGACAGGGCTAGGAGGTTTGCAAGAGATCAGGTCCACAGTGTGATGTGGGTAGCAGGACAGCAAGGACTGATCATGAGGATGGGACAGCACTGGAGAGCAACTGCAACTGGATTTTGGAAGGAAGCTCCAAATGCAAGTTAGACGTGCAAGAAGCTCCAAATGCAAGTAAGCAAAAGAGGCTTTTCTGTGGGTTGGTTTAGGGGTTTTTTTTCGCTTTTGCTATTTGCTAACTGAAGTAGTTGTTTAATCTGATCATTTAAATTTCAGCATTGGTGGAGTTAACTGACTTGTCAGTTAATTTAAAATGCGGCTATGTGATCACTTGAAACTAAACTTCTGCCACAACATCTAAAATTTTATTCTTTTTTGAATGCAAAAGTGCAATCAGTTATTGACTGAAAAGGAGACAGAAAAGAAAGGGAAGATTAAAGTTCAGTAAAAGAAAGAGTAAGATAAATCAAAAATGCAGAAGTGAGTAATATTGAATGGAAAGTGTAAGGGCATCCAGATGTATTTATATGACTTTTTTTCTGACATTTTCTATGTTTTATTACTTTTTCTTGGCAGAAAAACAGAAGCCTAAAGAACAGAGGAGACCAGCTTACACTGGTGACAGGAGGGGCATCCTGGGCTGACTAAGAGCAAAAGAAGTTTGGATCTATAGGTAACCGAGGGACAGCATTGTTCCAGTTGGAAGGTGCAACATCTGAGGCTGCTTTATATCTCAGAGGTGAGTAATTGCCATGGGCAGAATGTTTTCCTGAGGCAGCTTGGTAGTAGTCAGCAGAATTACAGTAGAGGTGTTTATGGCCATGAGAATTTTGAGACATCTTTCTTTCCTGCTAACATGTGCTTCACTGAGTCAAGCCAAGGCTGGGGAACCTGTGACTGGCAACATCTGGGAGACAAATTCATTGATTTTTAAATACATTACATGCAGTCTAAGTTAACCTCTTACAGGAAGCACCTCCAGAGGCACAGTAAAGATGATTTTGCCTGTGCAAACCACTTGTAGTGAGATGTTTTTTCCCACTGCCGGAGCTGTTCACTCTCACCATGTCTCACCATGGTACAAAACCTACTGTGAATCAGAGCAACGCAGCTCCTCATCAGAGCTCTCTTAGTATCAGGGCCATTCTTTATTTGTATCTGTGTTTCCCAGAACAGGCATTAGACAAGGCACTCCTTGTGATGGCTTTAATCATAGAAGAAAGCATACAAGGTAGATAAAAGACTTCCTGTTTCCATAGCTCTCTTCTTTATATATCTCATTATCTGCTTTATACCTTGACCTCCAGGTCTAAATCAGAGAATGCATCATGGCTGGAGAAAACATATACCAGTGTCTCCCTTTGGTCCATGATCTTTGGTATCCAACAGTTATGAAACTTAGATACCAGGTTCTGAATGTATTTTCTACATTGCTTTTCAGGAGGGCAAAGAGCCACCCTGACCATTTCAGAGTACAATTACTCCAAAATGAAGAAGGCAAAGGAAACCTACCAGGAGTATAAGCAGAGCTATTCTGTACCTACACAGTGATGTGTCTCTAAAAGCCCTGAAGTCTAAAGTTAAATGAAATGATGGTGATACTGGAATACCCCTTTGCTTCCAGCAGAAGCAGTGTGAGGACCTTGCATCCTCAAAATGGGGTAGTTCTGTCCCTGTTTGCAGGTGCATGAGGAGGAAGCAACTGTTATGAGCCTTATATTTGCATTTGTTATCTTCCCAGACACCATACATAACAGTAGTAGAGGAAAGGCAAATACATGAATGCAGATATGTGTTTGCTAAATATTTAGGGAAGAGGAGAAATGGAAATTAACATGCAATGGAAATGGCATGAAATGCAGCTGCACAACTTCTGTATTTGTCTGGGAACTGACAACAGGCCAGAGGAAATGTCTCCTCAGATGTCCACTGTCAGGACCCCTTTTCTTTCTTTTGCTTTCCTTGCTGTGCTCTTTCTTTGGCATAAGTAGTATGACACAGCTTTCTGTCATAGACTTCAGTATTCAAAGGTGTGTAAGAGCCGGTGTAGGCACAACAGAAGTATTTGTCCTTATACTGGGAATAACTGTGCAGGAAGCTTTTAACGCAGAACCCACTTCTTAAGACATCTCATAAACTCTCATTTTCTAATGACAAAAAACACTTTTTCCAGCTGCAAGGAAAAGCGGGCAGCAGACAGCAGATGCAGGCTGGGTTGGGAGTGGCAGAAGGGATTCAGCTTGCTTTCCTATTAATGGTTCTCTCCATCGGTTGCTGAAAGACATATACAACAGTTATACCAACAAGGAAAGAGAGGTAAGATTAGATAAGATAAGATTAGATAAGGATCAGACTGGGACTGCATGAGCAGAACAATACAGTGCTGTGGTCCATCTGCTCTACTTCCAAGGATTCACTCTACAAGCTTTTTTCTGCTTCAAAACTCTGTGCCTGTCCACAGTGCCACTGCTGCCCAGGCTCCTTCCCAGCCTGGAAAGCGGCAGAGTTAGGAAGCCAGAGGAAACTCTTACCCCATAAAAAGAATAAATTTCTCTCAGGTCACATCACACTCTCTCCTACAAACTTAAGATAAGAATAGTTGTAGTACGGCAGGAAAAAGGTCAATTTAGCCATGTTTTCTGTCTCATAGAGATCAGCATTGGAGGTCTAGGGAAGAGTAAAAAGGAAAAAACAGTCATACAGTGATAACATCCAGCATGATCTTCCAGCTTCCAGATATCTGCAGCTCACAGGCTTCAGAGCCAGAGGTAGCATCTTCATGTTAGATAATCCTTGATAAGTCTCCTTCCATTAACTTATCTAACTCTTTTTAAACAGGCATGCATATGGCACACAAGCATACACACGTGTACTTTTCTCTAGTTTGGAGGAGTCTGTTTTTATGGCTCATCCTGTATTTGCTGTTGGAAAAGCTGAAATGTATTTTACTCTGGCTCGTTTTCATGAACACTTGAAAATATCAGTCTTCACAAGAATAGGTATAAAATGAAATTTCATATTTCCACATTACTCAACATGTAAATATTTGGTAAGCTGTTGTGTTTATATAGTAATATTTAATTAAATATCCTAGGATTAACAGATGTCCTAAATCCTTTTATGTACAGCCATCTCAGATATTGCCAAAACCATAATAAATTATGATAAGTTTGGAAATACACAAAAAAATGCTGATTTTTTTGAACGAAGAATTCATAAACAAATCTTTGTACCTTTTGGGAAAACAGGTACTGCATTGTAAATATTTATTATAGGAGTATTATTAAGAAAGAGGCACAGCAGGAGCTGTGCAGCTGGAACTAAGCTGCTATGAATAATTTTGTTAAAGAACACTGTCAACAATATTTACACTGTGTCCAAATTGTGCTAAGTTTTTTACACACTATTAAGAAGATAAGATCACATACCTATTGTGGTGTTTGGCAACTCACTCAGAGCCAAGAAGTCTGGCCGAACTCCGTTGCAGTCGGTGCCTAAGCTCTTAACTGATCAGCGTTGCGCAATGTGCCACTCCGCACAGCGCGGCTCACTCAAGGGCTTTCTGAAGGTGCAGTTCCCAAGCCCTGTGCTCCTGCCCGGCTGTGGCTGAGCAGTGGTTTGAAACGGGATTCAACGAAAGGAACGCGATTAAGCCCCAAATGCAGTGAGACACTAAGAAGTATTTTAAGTGTAAAGAGTCTCCTTCTAGGCAAATTCTCTTTTGGTGGAGGCACGGTGGAGAGAATTACAGTCCATTGTGCACATGCAGACTTCAGCATGTCTGTTTGTGTGTGGTTGGATTCTGTTCAGATACTCTGCTCTGTCTTTACCGGTTCAGGGGTAGAGAAACGTACAGATGAGTTCATGAATGCAAACGAATGCATGAAGTGTGATGCTAGCCCTCACAACTTAAAGACAACTGTATGCAATTGTGCATGCATAGATGTATAAATTCTCACAGGATATAGTTATAAAATAGTACATACAGAACCAGCCTAAACTCAGGTATATATGCTTACTGTTGTTTACTTTACCTACTTCATATGCTGTAAAAAGTTTACGAATTTTAAAAATGCAGGCTATTTCTTACCTACTTGATTTCTTTCTAAATAGTTTTAACTTTGTTTGGATTTCCCTGGTGGCACTTTACATTAAAAATCAGTTGGGGTCAGGCTAACAATTTGTAATTCAACAGAATTGCTTCCTTAGACCATTCAGTCATAACATTTAGTTTTAGGTAGTCCTGCGAAGAGCAGGGAGTTGGACTTGATGATCCTTATGGGTCCCTTCCAACTTAAGATATTCTATGATTCTATGAAAATTATATAGACTGATTTTTCCCCTACAAAACATCACAGGAAATTAGATCAACAGAGTTACCATTCCAGAAACACATGATTCAAAAGAAAATTTGTTGTCTACCAATCAAGTTCTGGATTGAATCCAGAGGACTGGTTTTAGGGGTATCTTTAAATTGTAAACTCCAAGTTTTAGCCCAGGTTTCTTAAGAAAACAAGGCTTGTGAGACTAGAACTGCTGTCTGTTTCTATTTGTCCATCCTGTCCACCACTAATAATGTTTCAACCATTAACAATTTCAATGCAGTCTAACAGAGAAGATGAAGTGTCAGTATCACCAATTTTTTCCGTGTCTGGAGAAAAGAGCATCCAGGCAGAGGGAAGGGACACTTGTGGTGATGCCTTATGGGGTACTAGAGGACCCAAAATGGACAGGGCCATCACACAGGCTTCATCCACCAGAAGAGACCGTGGATCAGAGCTCTTGCCCAGCCTTAGCATAAGCCAGCCCCCAGGACACCAGCCCATTGGAAGCCAGAGAGCCGCCCCCAGCCGCTTGGTTTGAAGACAGCGATCTGGAGGTCAGGCGCTGCAGCCCACTGGTGTTTGCAGATGGGTGGCTCTGCAGCTCCTTCAGCGACAGAGGGTCTTTAATCAGCAGAGCCATCGTAGTTAGTGGCCTTCTCCCGGCTCTGACTTTTTGCCGGACCGCACTTCGTGCTGATGCTAGTCGCTGCCCACAGGTGGCAGTGAGCCTTCACCGTTTGCAAGACAGAAACACCGAAATTTCCTCTGAGCCTTGGTGGTGGTTGTGGGCAACCGCATAACAGCCCCGTTCCTCCTGAAGCCCTGCTTGAGGTGCTCAGATTTGGCTTTCTGGGAGCTGCTTAGCTGAGGGCTGGCTGTGCTTTTCAGTCCTCTCTGCAAATGCTGTAACATAATCTGACTGGGAAGAGTTTGTAGGCCAGTCAGAATGAGGAAGATCTGATGAAAAATCCCTCCAAATCTGCAATGTCAAACTGTGGCAATACAGTTGAAAAAGCTACACTTCAAACGGGAATATGTTGCAGAGATGGGGGTCATTTTATTATCTATAGCTGCCTGAACATATGCCTGGTGGGAAAAGACAGAGCAAGGGAGGGAAAAAAGAAAAGCAACTGAGCAGATCAGCAGTGATCAGAAAATGGCTCATGCTATTCAGAGTAATAAACTTTGCTGTCAACAAACATAACTTCTCTCGGATTTTCCAAAGGATAAAATCACAATTGTTTACATTTAAGCACTTCTCTCTCCCATGTCCTTTATCACAACAGTTATTTAGGTTTCCTATGAAACAATGATATACATTTCTGACGTTTCAAAATACATGCTGAGTGCAAGCTTTTAAACCTGCATAGATAAATAGATTAGATTAAAAGACACTCAGAACAAAAACAATTGTGTTGAGTGGAAAAACAAACAGTAAGTAACATTTAGCCAACCTGTATGTTGAAGATGTTTGTACATACTATATAACATCTGCGTAAATGTCTGTCCCTTCATTTTTGTCCTGGAATCAATAACTACATTAATCATGCAGGAGGGGTTTTTTTCCCCTTTTTTCTCTCCAGCAATGGCAGCAAACTTCAAAGTGACAAGTAACATTGGCAAAGAGAAAAAGCAAACAAATGTAATTTTTTCTCAAACAGACCGCTGCCCAAATGTGAATTAACTATGTGAGTTTTTTCTCAGACAGCTGTGAACATCTGCCAAGTGACTGGAAACCCATTGCATATGGTGCCACCTGCATCTTGATACATAGCAACAAGCCAAGTTTTGCCATCATATTATGTCTTTGCATCTCCATTGAATCCACTGGGGTTGCATACATGTAACCGAGAGTTTAATCCCAGTGGACCTCTGTTGTGTTGCCCAGTGACCAAGTTCAGTGGACTTCAGTGGAGTCACAGGATGCAACTGAGATTCAACCCGCTCTATTGATTGGTATGCACCTTTGATAGTAAATCTTTTTGCCAGTCTGGTGCCCTGCCTGGAAAGTTTCCCCTAAAAATGGGTATTCTGACAAATAGGGAGCTTTGCTACTAGACATCTCCAGCTTGGTGGGCTGATTTTAAGGCAAAAGTTACAGTGAAGTTTCTGTTATTTTCTTGTGAAAAGGCAGAGTTCTGTGAATCCTCCATTCCAAGTCCCTGGGCCAATGAGAAGGCACAGGTCCTGTGGGGAAGACCAGCTCGGGAGCTACAGCTAATGGGAAAGACGCCTGGGAACAGGACCTCAGAGGCCATCAGGGCCCTGCCTCTCAGAGGCAGTGGCCAGAGTGGCTTTCTGTGGGACAGTAGGTTCATCATGTTCAGCACAGAAACCGAGTTGATTTATTATGAGAGCCTCCTGCTCTGGAATGGCCCTGGTCTGGATATCTGGGCCAAGTAGGAGGCTCATCCCCAAGAACTGGCGGTGCAGGTACAGAAGGTAAACTCCACGTTGTTGTGTCTCACCAGCCCCACGGCCACAGGAGGGAGGTTTTATTCTCAGGCTACCTAGAAAGAGATATAAGACAGACAATGCCTGTACTCTTCAGGAAAACAAAACCCCTCTAAAACAGCCCACATATTACCTTAGGGGTTTAGGATGTCATTTTTAACTCTGAATGAGATACCTCAAGGGAAAACATCAAATAGAAATTTGCATTTTATATGCAGTTGAAATAAAAAAAATCCTTGAAGTCTTTGTTATTTTGTATACTTTGTGCATTTGCGACCGCGTTTTGGGCAGAGTCAGTTTCACATGGTCTGCATATGGCAATTTTATGCAGGAAAAAAATTCACATACAAAGCAAAGCCAGAATTGTCTGGCACATAGTTCCTAGGGACAGATGGTGCCACCTGCACCCTCGAGTAAGAATAGTCCCAGCCAGGTTTGTAGACAATGACCTATTTAAATGAGAGAGGGGAAAAAATCCACGAGCTCTCTTCCTTATCTAAGTACAGAACATTCACAGCAATAGAGAATGATGAAAATGAAGCGTTATTGAGAGCTGCATTTTCACACTGAGACATAGCTCTGAGAGAGAAAACACGGAAAAAGATATGTCTTCACTGCTATTCAAATCTGCAATTTCTTTCTTGCCACCCAGCTTCTTTTCCAAAGATGTGTTTGAGCCACAGGTTCTGGGTTTGTACAGAATTGACCAACCTCCAGGCCTCTCTTCTCTTCTCCTTCCTCCTCTGACCAAGGTTATTCAGCCTTACAGTTTAGTTTAAGCTGAGCTTTTTGATCGGTTTATTGTTGCAATGAATTTGCAGCTGTGTACTTGTCTTGACATCATATTCTCTTGCCACTGAAAAGAAAGATGTCACAAATTCAGCTCTGAAGGGAGCACTGAGAGTTGAAAATTCATTTGAACATACATTTCTTTAACAAGCAGCAAGAACAACCAGAGGAAAGGTAAATAAAAGAAGGAGAAAGAAGGGTAAGCATGTGAGTTTTTCTTAATATGAAAAGTATCCTACTTACAGGAAAACCACTTATTTTGTTGGTTATTATTGGACTCCATGTCCTGGTAAGAAAATATTTGTGTTGTGTACTTTTTAAATTTCATCTGTCCTTTGTAGAAGGATGTCTGAAAACACATATTCTTTCACTTACTGAATAATCAACTATTCCCAAAAGTGTGTGTGTTTGTACGGGTATGCAGATACACAGCTATACACCAAGGTTTATGCCTAGTAGAGTAAAGCATTTAAACTCTGTACAGGCATTAGCTGACAATGTTTTTGCTTCTTTTTTGGCATTGTTAATAGGCAATCTGATGAAACCTGATTTCCTTCTAACAAGAAATGAAAAGCTAAATAAACTTATAGTTTTAACTCTTAGTATAGGTCTTTCCTTTCTAGAGTTCTTCTAATACACGAAAGAAGAGTCTGTTCAGACCTTTGTATCTGTTTCGTGCGCTTGAAACCAGCGGATGCTACAAGGTCAGTCCATGCATTGACAAAGGTGAATGTCCCCTAAGTTTCAGCAGCTCACAGTTTGGAAATAGGCTTCATTGGTTGTCTTCTACCTAGAGATAATGGTAAAAATTTAATCTGTAATATTTTTATACTGTTACAATCATTATTTTATATCAGGCTGAACAGAAGTGTACTGGGCCACCCTTTTTGTGGTATTGTTGTGCTCAGTCAAAATAAAGAAACGCTAAAAAAATCAGGCTATACAGAAACACATTACCAAATTTTTATAAACTTAGAAGGAAGTTTTTTTCCATTTGAATTTCAGGGTGAAATTTGGGTCTGTCTTCAACTTAAATGCCCAGGTTTTTTTAATTCTAGTTAGAATCATTTGTGGTGGAGGATACTCAGGTGGAAAAATAAAAACTACCCCCCTCTCAGTGCAGTTATGTACCATGGGAATGAATGTTCAAGGACATGCTGACACACTCCTTTTAGTGCCACAGTACAACACCCAGTCCTGAATTGTGTTAGCTATTTTTTTATTAATAAAATGATAGGAATATTGTTTGAAGACTGACTAAAGCCAGAATAGTGGTTTTGTATGCCATCTATGCAATTTAGATAGAACTGGTATGAGGTAAACTAATATGGATATTTATAGCTACTTTTATTTTTCTGTGGTGCTTGGGATTGTTAAATTTTTTTATGCTCTTCTCTTTTTAGACTAGAGACCCTGAAATAGTTTTTAAAACACATCAGTAGCATATGTGTTTTCATACACTGTATTTCTCTTTTACTGTGCAGATACAATACGCAGGATATCCCGTTTGCCAGGAAAGCAAGGCTTGATAAACTCAAATTAAATGGAATTTAATGAAAAGAAATGAATGAGGGCTTTACAGTTTAGTTCACTGAATGGTTTTAAAAGTTTCAAATTAAATGACACATTAAAAATACCTGCTTTGCCAGCTTTTCCAGCAGAAAACCACTACAACAAAAGGTAGCTAACATTTGAGTTACAACAAAACCACGAGAGAGAATTTTTAACAAAGAGCAGACTACAGACAGCATGGGACAGAGTCTAAACACTGACTTCTGCAACTATAAGCCTCAATGGGGTGTTAGTCTCACATGCATAAGTATACAATAAGCCAGTAGAAAGAAATACAGGCTTTAACACTCACTGCTTCTTTTACATTAAATCTGGTTTGTCAGACCTCTCCAGGTGGGCTCGAACAACAAACTGACCACATGGTCATAAATGACTATTTTACTTCAAATGTCTTTGAGAAGTTATTTTCCAGCCTAATATTACCAAAAGATTAATTTCTCTTAATGACTGGATACACAAGCTCCACCTTTCAGAGGAGGTAGTTTCTCAGGAGGAAAATATATATAACTTTATTAATTTCATCTGTAATTTTTTTCAGACATTGCTGTGTGATATAGTACCTGTCTCAAAGATGATATGCCAAAAACCTCTAGGTAAAAATCTGATACACTTTCTAAATCCTTTCTGAAACTCTGTTAAGATAGTGATTTCTTTCTATATTTTAGTTTTGCTGCCTATAATTTTCCTTAAAGTTACTGAAAAATTAACTCCTCACGTATCACCAGTGCCACCATTGAATTTTTCTGTGCTGTATATTACTTCTCACTCTTGGGTAAAAAAAAAAAAAAAAAAAAAAAAAAATTTAGTTTCTTCTGGATTTAGAAGCAAATAAACCCAGGAAGAACAAGACTGTGTGGCCCACAGAGGACCTGAATGCTGAAGGAGCATTTAAGCTCTTGGCATGGAAGAAAGCTACAGCTGAAGGCAGAGATTAAGGATAAGTGGGGTGGCTGGTATTGCTTCCCTGGAAGCAGCCATCCGAGGACCCTCTGCAGGGAACTAGGCAGCCTGGCTGTCAAGTGTTTGCTGCCACATGCAAAGGACTTCTCTTTACACCTCCTCATAAGGTTCTTTCATATTTTGTCCAACCACAGAAGAGCAATTCATGTGTTTGTGAATGTTTCCTTCTCAGCAAAGAAAATGTAGTAAAATGAGAAGACCACCCGCCGTGGGAAGACTGACTGAGAAAACTATGACTGAGAATGGAAGAGTAAAGAGAGTATGACCATAAGAAAGAAGCGGGAAATCAGAGCTGGTTAACCCATCGGTAGGGCTGTTGAATCCCTCTATGCCACAAGGACACTCGGGGAGCAGAAAATCTGGACCACAGGCTGAATTACTACAGTCTTCTGGGATTCATGGGGCTTGCTAGAAAAAGCAACCCACAGATCCTTAATCCAACTGCGTCACAAAATATTTGCTTGGTGCTGTCTTTGATGCCTTTGAGCCAGCCAAATAGAAGTTTTCCCAGTGACTACTGTGGTCAGGTACTCAACTCAGGAGCAGGAAGAAGCTAGATATGTCCCTCAGGGAAAATGAGACTCAGACAGGAGAATAGTTGGTAGATCTGGGCCAGAAGATTTAAGGAAGAAGCAGGTGTCTAAGAAACGGTGGTCAAAAGCTGCCAGCGTAACTGGAAGAAAAGGTCTGTTATTATGACTGTTATAAATGGACGTCTTGAGCCTACTTTTGCCGTTTTACAGTTTTGAAGGTTATTCTTTTCAGAGGTGGGTTTGTAAGCTTACAGAAATCAGTTTCTTCAGGTAATGTCAGTGTCTGGAAGTCATGTTTGTGTTTTTATGATTATCAGTACTCCTTGAAGTACCAATGAGTCCTGAGGACCGGGATACCACTCTGCCAAGTTGTAGATTGAAAGAGTCTATTGCTACATATAAAGCAAACTACAACAGATGGGTAACATAAAGGCAGAACTGGATAGCAATGGTCACTATGTGTACTGGGTCTGGCTGGAACTGAGTTAATTTTTTTCATGGCAGCTCATGTGGTGCTGTGGTTTAGATTTGTGACCAAGACAGTGCTGATGACACACTAATGTTCTAGGTGTTGCTGAACAGCACTTGCACAGCATCAAAGCCTTCTCTGTTTCTCACTCTGCTCCCCCAGAATACATCGGGAATGCACAAGAGGTTGGGAGGGAGCACAACCAGCCAGATGACTTGAACTAACCAAAGGCATAGTCCACACCATATGATATCATGCTCAGCAATACAAAGGGAAAAGAGGGGGTTTTAGGAGGGTTAGCCGCCTTTTGCTCGGAAGCTCTCAGGGCATCTGCCTACCTGTGGGAGGTGCTGGGGGATTACCTTCACATCACTTGTTTTGCTTTCTTTTTTTTTTCTCTTCTTCCACTTCTCCTTCACTTAGTAAACAAATTTTAGCTTGACCCACAAGTTCTCTTGCTTTTGCTCTTCCTTTCCTCTTTCCCCATCCCACTGGGCTAAAAGGGGGAAGCAAGTGAGAGGCTTTGTAGTGCTTAGCTGCCTACCGGGGTTAACCTACAGCAGTATGATAGGCCAGCACACGGGCAAGGTCTTGTAGAGAAAAGTGAGTTTTAAGGAGAGATTTGAAAGAGGATGACACGTTCTTAATTTCTTAATGTCGGCAGGATGCAACTCTCAGTTATGATAGGCAGCATGAAAAAGAGCACAAAGACATTTGAAAATCGAACAAGTGGATGAAGGATGTGGAGGGAAGAGCTGACATATAAGAAAATGAGAGCTGAAAAACTGGTGTGCAGAGGCTGTGAAGGGCTCTGAAAGTGAAGTATTTTATGTTAAACACCATAGAGGAAGGGGAGGCAGTGGAGGGAGATAAAAGAGGGGTGATTTAGTGAAGTCTGTGGGCTGAGAAAAGGGATTTTGCGGGAGGATTCAAAGTGGATATAAGCCGATTCTTCTTTTTCAGTTTCTTTTTTTTCTTATTATTATTTTCAAAGCCTTGTCCAGCTAGTAACAAGGAAATTTCATTTTGTCGCTGAAGAGCAATAACAACACAGCGACCCTGTGTATATAAGGCTATATTAGCCTTATATATACAGGTGCTGGGAGCTAGTATATTCTTTTATTTCAGAAAACACAGGGTGAGCTGTGTTCATTATTCACCTTTCAGAACTATTTCTACAGATGTCTCTAAGCTCACCTACTGCCTGACTTACAAGCACTGCATCTTCACACTCTGGTGTCCAAGTGCAGAAACCAAAAGAGAGATTTAGTAAGCTTCTTAGTAGCGCATGCAAACAGACAGCAACATCTGGGAAAAAGAACACCAATAAATTTTCATAGTTGCTAGTGTGTTTTTTGTTCCGTTTAGCCACATAGATCAACCTAACTACCATTTTGGGTGGCTAATATACTTGAATGCAAAATGCCACACGTGTACCAGTCTGCAGAGGTAGCAAAGTCCCAACCTATGAAACAGTTGTTTTTCCTCAGCAAGCCATGTGCTTTGTAGAAGGCTCAAACCAAATGCCCTTGTTTTGATTGCAAAAGTGTGTATCACCCAAGCCCACTGGAAAAGGCTGCTGCTGAGATACTGGAGACAGGCAGCTTGCAGAAAGACCAGCTGAAGGTACTGTCCTCACCGAGGCCTTTCCTGCACATAGATTGCACTGTGCTGCAAGCTCTCTGAGACCTGCCAAGGAGAAATGGAGGTACTGGAGTTCCATGCGGCAAATTGTACAATTTAATTTGTTTATTTACAGTTTATGTCATAAGCAGCGTAACATCCAGCTTGTTAGGAAGTGGTGGGGTAGGGCAAAAGGAGGAAAGCGCCTTCTCCTGAAGTACGCACTCCACATGACGTGGAATAGGTCAGTGGAGAAAGTGGGAGACTGGCTTTTGCCCCAAGTACAAATGCAACTTTATAGCTGCAGCAAGCCTCAGAGCCCAGCATGGTTGACACACTGGGAGAAACACTGTCCAGAGGGCAAGCAGAGACTAGGAGAGCCCCGAGAGCAGACACAGAGATGAGCTTCAGAGTCAATGGGAGGAGAGAACTGTTTCTAATGGACCTGGATGGCACAGCACAGAGGTGGCTAAATTGTAGGGAGTCATTAAAAACATGGATTGAGGGACAATCTCTGGGAAAGGACCTGCCTCTGCAAGAACATAGTAAGGAGAAAATTGTTCATAAAAACTTGTGTTCTGTCTAGCAGATCAAAGCTGATCTATTTTAAAAGGAAGGTTGCTGTAATTTGGATTTTAAAATGTTAGTTGCTCTAGTTTGGGTTCTGGCAATAATTTGTGCAGAAAACAAGAGCCCTTTTGAGATTTTCCACGTGCTGACTCCAAAGACAAGGTACAGGTGCTTCCACTGCCTGACTCTGGGCAGCTCAAGATCCTGCTGTCCATAGACCCTCTGTGCCTCACTAGAGAGTCCAATAACGCACATTTGCAAAAACACAATGCTGGTAAGATCATAATGAGTATAATGAGGGGTGAAGGAAATAAACAGACCAGACAAGGGTAGGAAGACACTCAATTTCAAATCCCCATGGTATTCTCTGTGTATTTGGTTGGTTGCTGAGGAGTTTCAAAAGTTACTATTACGTTGGATACTGATGAGGTTGGACAGTGCCAGGTAGTAGCAGGTCTACCCAAGAAAACTTGTACCATTCTCCTTTCAGGAATGACTAAGCAAAGCTGGTGTTGCTATTGTAATTTGTCTTATCTCCCTGGCTAAGCACTCTTCCATATGTTAACTACTTGTATTTTCAGACAGAGGAGAGGCGTGCTGATGAGACTGAAGTGCCAAGG